>NC_086099.1:74357561-74661394 GCF_963921235.1 Mobula hypostoma | reverse complement strand
ATTCCGAGGATGTTCATGATTCTGGGAATGAAGGGATTAACATATGAGGAGTGTTTGGCAGCTTTGGGCCTGTACTCACTGGAATTTAGAAGAATGCATGGGGATCTCATTGAAACCTACCAAATTTTGAAAATACTAAATAGCATGGATATGGAAAGGATATTTCCGATGGTGGAGATATTCAGAAATAGACGAGACAACACATCATCAAAACTGAGGTGTGATCTCTTGGAACAGAAGTAAGGAAGAGATTTTTTTAGCCAGAGAGCAGTGATTCTGTACAGTTCTCCACCACAGATTGTGGTGGAGACCAAATCTGTGGTTGTAATTAAGGTGAGAGTTGTTAGTTTCCTGGTCGCTCAGGGCATCTAAGGATATGGCGTGATGGCAGATGTATGAGGTTGAGTAGGATCTGGGATCAGCCATGATGGAATGGCTGAGCATACTTGATGGGCTGAATGGCCTAATTCTGCTCCTGTACCTCATGGTCTTATGGTCTAAGTTGTAGAATTCTTGTGGATAGAGCTAAGAAACTGAAACTGCAAGGGTTTAAAAAAAAACCTGATGGGAGTTATATAAATGCCTCTGAATAGTAGCCAGGATGTCAGGTACAAATTACAATGGAAGATAGAAAAGAAATGTAAAAGGACATGTAAAAATGTTGCGATAACGAAGGGGTATTTCAATTTGTGGGTAGATTGGGAAATTAGGTTGGTGCATGATCCCAAGACAGGCAATTTGTAAAATGCCTACTAGATGGCTTTTTAGAGCAGCTTGTGTTTGAAAGACAATTCTGGATTGGGTGTTTGATTTGATTAGGGAGTAAAGGAACACTTAGAAGCCAAATCATAATATGATAGAATTCACCCTGAAGTGTGAGAGAGAGAAGTTAGATGCACCAGTATTGTAATGGAGTAAAGAAAATTAGAGAGGCATGAGAGAGGAGCTATAAAGGGACACTAGAAGGGATGACAGCAGAACGGCAATGACTGGAGTTTCTGGGAGCAATTCAGGATAGATATATCCCAAAGATGAAGAAGTATTCTGAAGGGAAAGATGAAGCAACCATAGCTGACAAGGGAAGTCAAAGACAGCATAACGGATAAAGCGAGGGCATATAATATAGCAAAAATTAGTGGGAAGTTAGAAGATTGGGAAACTTTTAAAAACAACAGAAGGAATCTTTTAAAAAAACAGCCAAAAGGAGAGAAAAGATGAAATATGAAGGTAAGCTAGCCAAAAATATCAAGAAGAATATCAAAACATTTTTCAAATTCATAATGAATAAAGGGGAGGTGAGAGTGGATATTGGACTACTGGAAAATGAGGCTGGAGGGGTAGTAATGTGGGACAAAGAACAGTGGATGAGTTTACTAAGTATTTTGCATCTTTTTTCACTGTGGAGGAGACTAGCAGCATACTAAAAGTATGTGAGCGTCAGGGGGTGGAAGTGAGTATAGTTGCTAAAACTGAGGGAAAGATGCTTGGGAAATTAAAAGGCCTGAAGGTAGATAAGCCACCTGGAGCAGATGGAGTATACCCCAGGATTCTGAAAGAGGTAGCTGAGAGATTGAGGGGTTTTAGTAACGATCTTTCAAGAATCGCTACAGTCTACCATGGTTCCTCAGGACTGGATAATTACAAATGTCACTCCACTCTAATAAGGGAGGGCGGTACAGAAAGGAAATAATGGGCCATTGGTTTAAGAGGTTGGAAAGATGATGGGGTCCGTTATTAAGGATGAGATTTTGGGTACTTGGAGGCATATGATAAAATAAGCCAAAGTCAGTATGGTTTCTTTAAGGGAAATTCTTGACTGACAATTTTGTTGGAAATCTTCAAAGAAATAACAAGCAGGGTATAAAAAGAAGAATTGGTGGAAGTTGTCTACTTGGATTTTCAGAAGGCCTTTGACAAGGTGCCATATATGAGGCTGCTTATCGAGTTAAGAGCCCATGATATTACAGGAAAGATACTAGCTTGGATAAAGCATTAGCTGATCGGCAGGAGGCAAAGGAAATTAGAAATGTGTGCAATAAAGGAACAGCAGTTATAATGGGTGAGGTCAATCTACATGTAGACTGGGTGAACCAAATTGGTAAGGGTGCTGAGGAAGAGGATTTCTTGGAATGGATGCGGGATGGTTTTCTGAACCAACATGTCGAGAAACCAACTAGAGAGCAGGCCATTCTAGACTGGGTATTGAGCAATGAGGAAGGGTTAGTTAGCAATCTTGACATGCGAGGCTCCTTGGGTAAGAGTGACCATAATATGGTGGAATTCTTCATTAAGATGGAGAGTGATATAGTTAATTCAGAAACAAAGGTTCTGAACTTAAAGAAGGGTAACTTTGAAGGTATGAGACGTGAGTTAGCTAAGAGACTGGCAAATGATACTTAAAGGGTTGACGGTGGATATGCAATGGCAAGCATTTAAAGATTGCATGGATGAACTACAACAATTGTTCATCCCAGTCTGGCTAAAGAATAAACCAGGGAAGGTAGTGCACCCGTGGCTGACAAGGGAAATTAGGGATAATATCAATTCCACAGAAGAAACATACAAATTAGCCAGAAAAAGCGGCACACCTGAGGACTGGGAGAAATTCAGAGTCCAGCAGAGGAGGACAAAGGGCTTAATTAGGAAAGAGAAAAAGGATTATGAGAGAAAGCTGGCAGGGAACATAAAAACTCACTGTAAAAGCTTTTATAGATATGTGAAAAGAATAAGATTGGTTAAGACAAATGTAGGTCCCTTACAGTCAGAAACAGGTGAATTGATCATGGGGAACAAGGACATGGCAGACCAATTGAATAACTACTTTGGTTCTGTCTTCACTAAGGAGGACATAAATAATCTTCTGGAAATAGTAGGGGACTGAGGGTCCAGTGAGATGGAGGAACGGAAGGAAATATATGTTAGTAGGGAAGTGGTGTTAGGTAAATTGAAGGAATTAAAGGCAGATAAATTCCCAGGGTCAGATGCTCTGCATCCCAGAATGCTTAAGGAAGTAGCCCAAGAAATAGTGGATGCATTAGTGATAATTTTTCAAAAATCTTTAGATTCTGGATTAGTTCCTGAGGATTGGAGGGTGGCTAATGTAACCCCACTTTTTAAAAAGGAGAGAGAGAGAAACTGGGGAATTATAGACCAGTTAGCCTGACATCGGTGGTGGGGAAAATGCGAGAGTCAGTTATCAAAGATGTGATAACAGCACATTTGGAAAGCGGTGAAATCATCGGACAAAGTCAGCATGGATTTGTGAAAGGAAAATCATGTCTGACGAATCTCATGGAATTTTTTGAGGATGTAACTAGTAGAGTGGATAGGGGAGAACCAGTGGATGTGGTATATTTGGATTTTCAAAAGGCTTTTGACAAGGTCCCACACAGGAGATTTGTGTGCAAACTTAAAGCACATGGTATTGGGGGTATGGTATTGATCTGGATAGAGAATTGGTTGGTAGACAGGAAGCAAGGAGTGGGAATAAACGGGACCTTTTCAGAATGGCAGGCAGTGACTAGTGGGGTACCACAAGGCTCAGTGCTGGGACCCCAGTTGTTTACAATATATATTAATGACTTAGACGAGGGAATTAAATGCAGCATTTCCAAGTTTACAGATGACAAGAAGTTGGGCGGCAATGTTAGCTGTGAAGAGGATGCTAAGAGGATGCAGGGTGACTTGGATAGGTTGGGTGAGTGGGCAAATTCATGGCAGATGCAGTTTAATGTGGATAAATGTGAGGTTATCCACTTTGGTGACAAGAACAGGAAAACAGATTATTAGCTGTATGGTGGCCGATTCGGAAAAGGGGAGGAGCAACGAGACCTGGGTGTCATTGTACACCAGTCATTGAAAGTGGGCATGCAGGTACAGCAGGCAGTGAAAAAGGCGAATGGTATGCTGGCATTCATAGCAAGAGGATTCGAGTACAGGAGCAGGGAGGTACTACTGCAGTTGTACAAGGCCTTGGTGAGACCACACCTGGAGTATTGTGTGCAGTTTTGGTCCTCTAGTCTGAGGAAAGACATTCTTGCCATAGAGGGAGTACAAAGAAGGTTCACCAGATTGATTCCTGGGATGGCAGGACTTTCAGATGATGAAAAACTAGATCGACTAGGCTTGTACTCTCAGGAATTTAGAAGATTGAGGGGGGATCTTATTGAAACGTATAAAATTCTAAAGGGATTGGACAGGCAAGATGCAGGAAGATTGTTCCCGATGTTGGGGAAGTCCAGAACGAGGGGTCACAGTTTGAGGATAGAGGGGAAGCCTTTTAGGACCGAGATTAGGAAAAACTTCTTCACACAAAGAGTGGTGAATCTGTGGAATTCTCTGCCACAGGAAACAGTTGAGGCCAGTTCATTGGCTATATTTAAGAGGAAGTTAGATATGGCCCTTGTGGCTAAAGGGTTCATAGGGTATGGAGAGAGGGCAGGTACAGGATTCTGAGTTGGATGATCAGCCATGATCATACTGAATGGCGGTGCAGGCTCGAAGGGCCGAGTGGCCTACTCCTGCACCTATTTTCTATGTTTCTAAGAGTGAACCTTTTCTAAAGGTTTTAAAAGGGAACCTTTTCTAAAGGGAACCTTTTCTGGTTGGCTGCCCATGACTATTGGTGTTCCACAGCTGTCTGTGTAGGTTCTGCTGCTTTATACATTATATGTCAATGATTTGGATGATGCAGTTGATGGCTTTGTGGGCAATTCTGCAGATGATACAAAACAGGTGGAGGGGCAGGTAGTGTTGAGGAAGCAGGGAGTCTGCAGAGGGACTTAGATAGATTCAGAGAATGGGCAAAGAAGTGGTAGATGGAATACAGTATCAGTATGTGTGTGGTTATCCACTTTGATCAATGAAATAAAAGTGCAGACAATTTTCCAAATGGAGAGGAAACTCAAAAATCTGAGGTGCAAAGGGACATGGGAGTCCTTGTGCAGGGTTCTCTAAAGGTTAATTTTCAGGTTGAATTGGTGGTCAGGAAGGCAATACAATGTTAGCAGCCATTTTGAGAGGACAAGAGTATAAAAGTAAGAATGTAATGTTGAGTCTTCATAAAGCGCTGGTAAGGCCTCACTTGGAGTATTGTGAGATTAGCCCTTCATCTAAGGAAGGCATTTTCAATTTTTATTTATGCCATTCTGGTCCTTCAGGCCATGCTGCCCAACAACCCCCTGATTTAATTTTATCCTAATCTTGGGACAATTTACAAGGACCAATTTACTTACCAGCTGGTATATCTTTGGAATCTGGGTGGAAACCAAAGCACTTGGAGGAAACTCATATGGTCATGGCGAGAGCATACAAACTCCTTACTGACAATGGAAGGGAATTGAACCCAGGTCACTGGTACTGTAAAGCATTGTGCCAACCACTATTTTACCATGCCACCACATCACAGTCTTAAATGACCAATTCCTTATCCTCCAGCCCTAGCCACCGGAGTAGAAGTGAACGTGAGATATTTCAAAGCTGCAGAGGAAGGGAAATAGAAAGAGGCTGATGGAGAAAAGGAAAAGGATTAGAGTGAGTGAGGGCGGAAGGAAGACGAATGGAACTTGTGTGGGTGAAGGAGTGATGAACGATATGTTCATAAAAAATGTAAGCAGATTGTACATAAAGGGGAGGGTGAAAGTTGGAGAATTAATGAGAAGGTCCTGCATTGTGAGGATTTCCTTGGCAGGCCTGTGAAGTCTTGATTTTTATTGTGATGTTGTTCAGGGGTGCAAGTAATTAATTTTGCTTCTCTCAAATCTCCCTGTCAACCTCCCACCTGTGTCAATCACAGGTAGTGTCAATCTGTGGACCTTTTGAATGGAGGCAATCATTTTTGCATGTGATGTGATCAAACTAATACTGTAAGTCCATTGCACTAAACCTGGGAGCATACTTCTGTCATCAAAGATAGCTAGGGAATCCTTCTGAAAATATAAACCCTGTTCAGTAGCTGGTGTTGTTGTAAGTCTCTGTCTTTACAATGCAAAGTACCAGCAACTGTAGGAAAGAAAGCTCAGCTGGAGATGGTTGGTAAAGACTAATGTTTCTGAAACATTGTGTTGTCACATGAGGATACCAAGCAAAACAGTTTCTCACATGATACTGAGGAATATTGAGATATTTTCTATATAGATGTTTGAACTTTAGGTAAACATGCTTTTCTAATACTCTGACTTTTCACTTATTTGCCCAAGTAATCATAACCACTTTTTCATCTTTAACACCTAAAGAATAGCACAGGCAAATTTCTATCCCAAATGGATGTTGTTTGGTTTGGTCCAATAAAGTAATGAAAGATGCAAACACAACATCATGATTTTGCTTGTCTGTAATTAATCTCCTAGCCATCTGCGGTTTTGCAACATAATTACCAATTTAATTTTTCCTTGCAACTTTTATTTTAAATAGCTGGGATAGCACTAGGGTTAGTTAACTGCACAGATGGGAAACTGATTGCTTGCGAAAAACAGTGGGTGGATGTCAAAGCTGCAATATCGTAATGGTCCCCAGTCACGGAGGGTGCAGATTATATTTCAGATATGTGAATGGAAATATGACTTCTGGTTTCATATATTATTTTTTAAGAGGTGCACGTGTATCTCAGTCTGGGATTAGGTCCCCGCTTGTATTCTGATTGCCACGTTAACTCTTCAGGTATCTGTTGACTACCTTATAGCATATTTATGTTTTTATTTTTCTGAGATAACTGAAATTTTGACTCCCACTGTTATACTATCCAAAAAGCATGTAGGAAAGTAGGCTCTTTGGCCACTATAAGTTTTCCCCTGAGCACAGGTTTGATTGATGACTGCTGGAGGAAGTTCATGGTGAAATGGGTTCACCATGAAACACTAGTTCGATCTAGTGTGTCTCCTAAGTACTTAGGGTGTGGGTCTGTGAGTAGTTGTTTGATGTTTAATTTGATATTAAGTTTAAGTGGGTTCAGTAGGATGAGTGAAAATGGTTGTTGTTGTTTCATATGGAAGGTGTTTCTCTCCTCACACTTCTAATTGTTTTTTTTGTCAAACCACTCCTCCAGCTCGTGGCTGCATTGATGAACCACAGCAAAGCTGTCTTAGATATTAGAGAGAGGGCATGTTTGGACTAGGTGGAGAAAATCCCGGGGTGCGGGTGCCACAGGGGCAAGCTGGGGCTTTTCAGGCGTCCCATTGGTGTGGTGTTTGTGCTGTTTTGCAATGTTGACTATTGAGTCTATTTGCATCTGTCCAGCTTTTTTTCCTGGTAGAAAGCCCGGGGGGACAGTCATCGATCAGATCTCCACTGGGCGGGTGGGGGCGTGATGGTGTGCCAGTATTGGTGCCATTCAGTGTGCTCATCATAGGAGTCAAGGTTTTTCAGTGCGTAGAAAGGTTTTTGGGATTAGAGGCAGGAAGTTGGAGGAGCATTTTTGGTGAGTTTATGAACTGGATTGCTGTTTGGCATATTTTGGATACGCCTGCAGAATTTTGCTGAAGCTGCTTTCCTATGGATCTCCAGGGGTGCTATTCCGCTCATTGTTGAGAGCTATTAGGCAGGTGTGGATCTTAGTGCTCCTGACATTATTCTCATAGAGGTACAAAGCTGTGTATTGATGATGTTTGTGTGAGCACTTCTCTCCCAGGTGGGTGCGCAATATTCGGCAACTGAGAGACACAGTACTACCCTAGATATCCATAGAACTGACTGGTTAGCACTCCATTTGGTTCCTGCTATCTTCCTGATCATGGCTGTTCTGGATTTTAGTTTCTCTGCAACATTTTGAAGGTGGTTCTTGTATGAGAGAGTTCGATCTAGTGCAACTCCTGAGTACTTAGGGTGTGGATTTGTGGGTAGTTGTTCATTATTTAATTTGATATTAAGTTTAAGTTTGGTTAGTCAGTTGTCCAAGTGAAATATGGAAGTTACTGTTTTTTTGACGAAACGTATTGATCCAGGTCATGGAGAAGTGTAAATGGTGCGTGATGGTTGGTACAGACTCAATTGGCCAAAGGGCCTGTTTATATGTTGTATTTTTCTTTACCACTGATGTTAAGTTTGAAAACATAACTCATTTCTCCACTGGACTGCAAACTTCAAAACTTCTGAACAGCAGTCCATTTCTGCCATACTTCTATTACTAGTCAGCCTGTTTTCTCTCAGCGTTGTCAGCTAACGACACTACATGTACAATAATGGCATTTAGATCAACCTTACTGCCACCTCTGCGGGTGACAACACTCTCGAATTTGTCATCCTGCTGAACTGGCATCTATTGTTGGTTGAGAAGCAACTGTCTACAGCCAAGTGGAAGGAAAACTGAAACAGTTGTCACTGACTTCCACAAGAAGCTCAGGTTCCCAAGTGAGAATGGCATATTTCAGAAGAAAATTCCCCAAAAAACTGCATATGCGGGAGATCTGAAAAGAAGCAGAAAATTCTGGATATATTTGGCAGATGCTGCTTTATGTGCTGAGTGATTTAAGTATTTTGTTTTTATCATACGGTATATTTTAAATATGAATCAAAGAGCTGACAATACTGCTTTCAAAATCTTTCATTTGACAGTTTAAGAATTTTAATAGTTATTGGAGATTAAAGAGTTAGTGGTGATAGTGGGAGTGGGGAGTGAACTACATTTGCAGTCATTTGTGTTTCCCCTTAAGGAACTGGCAGAGATATCAGTGGTCAATGAGCTTCAATTGGTGTAACTCAGAGCTTAGAACAAGAGAAAAATAGTTGTTCCTTCAAAGAGAATACCCAAAAGCTAACTGTCGAAGTGGGGGATGAGGGGGAGGGCTTAGAGACGGCAGAGGAGGGAAAGATTGAGGATGGAGCTAGAGGAGCTTTTAAAAACCAGCTGCAGTGTTTTATTGTGACTTTCTGACAGCCTTTAGTTGCTCCTGAAGAATGCTGGATTGGCCATTTGGGGCTCAGTTTCTTTCCAGCTTCTGTTATTTATGTAAGGCTCCCTCGCCAGTTCCTGCTGGGAGCTCCTACTGTTAGGAAGCCGTCACAGAAATTAAGTCTCAAGCAGAAACTGAGCAGCAGGTGTTTCACTTTTAATTTGCATCTGTCTGCCTTCCTGTTCACACTGAGAAACAGGGTGCTAGAGATATTAGAATATGTTTTTTTTCCCTTTACAGTGGAAAATTGAAATCATTGTATTACACTCGCGTTTAGCATTTTGTCCATAGTAAATGCTTACACCAGCAGTTAGCTGTGTAAATGAATTAACCCATCCATTGCATCGGGCACCCTTACCTGCCACAGGAATAACTTCTTCCAGAGCTTCTCCTACTCAATCCACTTTAAGGATGTGCAGCAGGAACCTTACGATTTCTGTCAGACTTCTTCAGCATTTGTAGGTTAAGGGTTAACAGACACTTTATAGACATTTACATTGTACCTTTAAAGTTGCTCTTTCTGTGTTAGTGTAAGATAATGGCTGGGCCTCAGACATTGAATTGAATTGACTTTATTTGTTACATCCTTCATATACATGAGTAAAAATCTTTACGTACATCTCCGTCTGAAGGTGCAATATGCAAATTATACTAATTTGTCATAAATAGTATGTACAGTAAGATAGTCAACAGAACAGTCAATATAGCTTAGAAATACAATTGTATCAGTGTGAATTAATCAGTCTCATGGCCTGTCCTGGAGCCTGACGGTCCTGACTTTTATGCTGCGGTACTATTACCCAGATGATAGCAGTTGGAACAGTTTGTGGCTGGGGTGACTTGGGTCCCCAATTATCCTCTGGGCCCTTTTTAAGCACCTGTCACTGTAAATGTCCTGATGCTCTGCTAGCCAGGATGCTATCAATTGTGCCTCTATAGAAAGACCTCAGGTTTTGGGGACTCATGCCAAACTACTTCAATCATCTGAGGTGAAAGAGGTGCTGTTGTGCTTTTTTCACCACATAGCCAGTATGTACAGACCAAATGAGCTCTTCAGTGAAGTGTGTACCGAGGAACTTAAAGCTATTCACCCTCTCAACCCCAGATTCATTGCTGTCAATAGGGATGAACCTGTCTCCATTTCCCCTGTAGTCCACAACCATCTCCTTTGTTTTGCTGACATTGAGGGAGATTTTTTTTTGACACCACTGTATCATGGTGATGACTTCTTCTCTATAGGCTGCCTCATTATTATTTGAGGTAAGCCGTGCCTCGTTATTATTTGAGATAAGGCCTAACAATGTAGTATCATCTGCAAATGTAACTAGCAGTTTGGAGTTGTGTATGGCGACATCGTCATGGGTATACAGAGAATAAAGGAGAGGGTTTAGAACATATCCCTGGGGGTTTCCTGTGTTGAGGGTCAGTGAGGAAGACGTGACAGATCCCACTTTTACCACTTTCCAGCAATTTGACAGGAAGTCCAGGATCCAGCTGCACAAGGCAGCATGAAGGCTGAGGTCTCTGAGCTTCTTGTCAAGTCTGGAGGGAATTATGGTGTTGAATACTGAACAAAATGAATGAAATCAGAATCAAATCTGCTGATGAATTGGCATAGCAGAGGGAGATTAAAAATCTGGTTGAGTGGTGCCACAACCACAACCTCTCTCTCAACGTCAGCGAAACCGAAGAGATAATTATTGACTACAGGAAGAAGAAAATAGGTGTCCATGAGCCACGTTGTTAAAGGGGACCAGAGGTGGAGAGACTCGGTAATTTCAAATTCCTGGGTACTGCCGTCAGAGAATTTGCCTTGGGACCCACTGTTTGTGAGGAATTGTAGCTTGAACTGTAATTACGGACTCTGACAGAACCACAATCACCTTGAAAAGATCAAGATACTGAAGAAAAAAAATTTTAAAAATACAACAACAACAATAATAATAATAACAACAATCACCTAGTTCTTTATTGCCACAAAGAAGCCTTTTGTTTCTGGGAAGAGGTCTTCAGTGTTGAGCCAGGCATTCAAAGCTTACTTGTTGACATCTATTCTACTCAGATCAATACTTTGTACTTTATACTTTATTGTCGCCAAACAATTGATACTAGAACGTACAATCATCACAGCGATATTTGATTCCACGCTTCCTGCTCCCTGGATTACAAATCGATAGTAAATATTAAAAATTTAAATTATAAATCATAAATAGAAAATAGAAAAATGGAAAGGAAGGTAGTGCAAAAAAAACCGAGAGGCAGGTTGGGATATTTGGAGGGTACGCCCCAGATCCGCATCAGGATCTGTTCAGCAGTCTTATCACAGATGGAACGAAGCTGTTCCCAAATCTGGTTGTCTTCCATGGAGGGTCATGCTCTTTCATTGGTTAACTTTCTCTTCTATAGTGATAATTCCTTCATTTTCCTGTGTTGTGCTTTAAGTTTAGTGGTGTGTTCTTTTCTTCAGAATTGCATATGCTTGCGTGGTGTGCTGAATTCTGTATTTGTTGATGAAAATATATTCTTAGAAGTTTTATTGGACTGTTGAGTAATAGTTTAATGTATGTTATTCTTCTTCCTTCTAGATAGTGTTAATGTAAGCAAGTTTGGGTGTACATAGTGTTTTCTAAAAATTGTCATTTCATATCTTATTTTTCTTTGCAAATTTTTCAGATCAGTTTTGGACCAAGATAATATGTCAAAAGGGTATTATAAAAAAATATATATTTTTTTTATTATTTGTTTCTTTTTGTATTTGTAGTTTGTCTTTTCTTGCACATTGGTTGCTTGTCAGTCTTTATATAGAGTTTTTCATTGATTCCATTGTACTTCTTTGTTATAATATGCCTGCCTGCAAGAAAATGAATCTCAGGGTGGTGCTTAGTGCCTTATATGTACTTTGATAATAAATTTACTTTGAATTTTGATAGCTGCTATATATATTGTTATCAGGTCATGAGAACTTCTTAAACCCAACAGAATAGGCTTGTTCTTGGCCTGCCTGGCTCAAATGATTCAGTTTGAGGCAGTTTTCCCCACAGAGCCAAAAGATCACACCCATTCCTTAAATCAATAATTTGGGTTGACATATCAGTGCAATGTTGAGGGAATTCTGGACTGCTGGAGGACCAGTTCCGATGGTCAATTAGATTAAGGTTCTATTTAGTCTTTCAGAGGAATGTACAAGGTCCCACATGTGCTATACTATAGCAGAGAAGGCATTTACAACTACTTTGTACTCTGCAAAACATAAAGGCTATGAAATGCAGATTATTCAAACATTTATTTAATCTATTTTAAAGCAAATGACTCTTTCCCAAAATTAGGTGCGAAATAGTAAACCTTTGAGTCTCAGCTTGCAAAGAAGAATTCGTAAACTAAAGTCAATGAATCATGTGTTCAAATAAATCTAGCAGTTTTGAAACCCAATGTGTTATTGTTTTCTTCAATTTCTTTGTTGTGTTGATACTTTGACCCTCACTTATTTCAGTGTATGTTTGGTACAATTGCCCTTCAGCAACATGGCACTGAGGGCATAACCATTTGTCACTTGCTTCATGCCAATACATGTATTGTCTGATATTAAGAAAATATTGCATCAGGAATGAGCACGGTTGACTCAATGCTTAAGCACCCACATGCATCAGTCACCATATCAATACCAGAGGTGTACACAGGTAACAAACAATTCCAATGTTACTTAAGTCAACTTTGTCCACAAACCAGAAAAAAAACCATAGGAATTACTTGATATAGCAACCATACTTCCACAGTATTGTAATAAATGGCATTAAATCTACATACTGTAAGTCTGATAAGAAAGATTCATTATAAAAAGTTGAGAGAAAGAGAAAGGTTATTTTGCTATTAATAGGAACATATACTGTCTATGTACCCATCAGTACTTTTGAATTGAATAACACCCATAGTATATATTATTTCTGTCCTTGGCACGATTTTTCATCTACTCAATATATATATACTGTAATTCATTTACTTATATATGTATTATTGTTTCTCTTCTAAATTATGTATTGCATTGAACTGCTACTGTGCTAAGTTAACAAATTTTACAACACATGCCAGTGACGATAAACCTGATTTTGATTCTGATTCTTTCACCATTTTTTCAAACTCAAATTATAAACAGACTTTCTGCCGTTCTTTACTCTTAAGTATCAATAACATGCATTATCATCTTCCCTCATATTACCTGCCAGCTTTCCTTCATCCTTACTTTTAACTGTGCTAAATTGCTGCCGCTTTTCTTCTGTAATTTCTTCAGTCGGCATAATCTACTTTTAAATGGTTTCATTATATTTAACTTTGATTGGTCGTATTAATGCAGTTAAGATGTTTTTTCTGCCAAAATTTTTATATATATTTCAGGCATTACCGATTTTTGTTCCAAAATCTTCTTTTGATAAAATTGACTCAAAAATTTCTTCATTTATTTGGCAAAATAAAAACCCGAGACTGGGTAAAATACATTTACAGAAAGCTAAGAGAGATGGAGGTTTAGCATTACCTAACTTTAGATTTTATTATTGGGCAATTAATATTCGACATATGAAATTTTGGTTACTTGACCAGGATATACTATCCATTCCTAAATGGGTAGGATTGGAATTACAATCTGTTCAGGGCTATACACTTGGCTCTATTTTAGGTTCCTCTCTTCATTTTGATTTGAAACGCCTCAAACAGGTCTCTAACCCGATAGTTAAATATACCTTACGTATTTGGTTTCAGTTCAGAAAATTTTTTGATCTTAACCAATTTGGGCTAGCGATTCCTATTTTAGGTAACATTTTTTCCTCCCTCTTTTACGGATCGTGCTTTTCAAATTTGGAAGTCTAAGGGTATTTCACGGTTTTTGGATTTATTTTTAGATGGTTCCCTTATGTCTTTTGAACAATTATCTAATAAATATAATTTATCAAGAATACATCTTTTTTTAGATATCTACAAGTTAGAAATTTCCTAAGTACTATACTTTCTTCCTTTCCAATGCTTCCTCCTACATATATTTTAGATACTATAATTAACCTTAATCCATGTCAGAAAGGTGCATCGGCTATGATTTATAATATTATTATGAAACTTAGGAAAGCTCCATTTGATAAGATTAGGGTAGATTGGGAACAGGAATTGGGTTCTATCATTTCCGTGGATGACTGGGGGCAGATTTTACAATTAGTCAATACTTCCTCTATCTGTGCTAAACATTCCCTAATTCAATTTAAAGTTGTTTATAGAGCACATATGTCCAAAGATAAATTAGCTCGCTTTTATCCTCATATTAATCCTTTTTGTGATAGATGTCCGGGGCAGATACCTCTTTAACTCATATGTTTCGGTCTTGTCCTACTCTGGAAACTTTTTGGAGAGACATTTTTAATATTATCTCAAAGGTATTGAATATAGATATCTCTCCTCCCCTATTACTGCTATCTTTGGACTATCTAAAATTTCCAGTAATCTTTCTCCTTCAGCCCGTAGAATGATTGCATTTCTTACTTTAATGGCGAAAAGATGTATCTTACAACATCGGAAAGAACTTAATGCTCCAACTACCTTTTTTTGGTTTTCTCAGACGATATTATGCTTGAATTTGGAGAAAATTAGAAGCAATCTTTATGATTCCTCACTTAAATTTGAACAGACCTGGAGATCTTTTGTTCAATATTTTCATTTAATGTAATTTTTTTTCTTCTATGTTTTGCTCCATATTTATATACCCTTCTTGTTTTTTTTTACTGTTTTTAATGGAGGTCGAGTTTGAGGACATGATTTTAAATTTTTTAACTCTACTTGGTTCCAAATTAGCCCATTGCTTTGCTTTGCTTTTAGTTTAGTTGCACGGTGGGTTTTTTTTTTGGGGGGGGGGTTGGGTTTTTTTTTCCTTTATTGATATATATATATATATAAAATTAGTATACTATTATGTTACCTTAGTATGTTATGTTTAAATTACATTGTTTGTATCTTTTTTTTCTGTAAAAATATCTCCTGTAATTTTATTATATTCTAACAGTGTATTAGTGCCTATATGGCTTACCTTTTTGTATACTTATTCAATAAAAAGATTTAAAAAGAAAGAAAGATAATCTACTTTTACCTGAAGCAAGAATCTGGAGAAGACAATATCTGACCGAGGATAAAAGATATTGGATAGTTAAGGACACAATAAAGTAAAAAAAATAAGGTAACTTAAATGGCCAGGGGTACATGGATTTCCAAGAGAGTTGCCAAGTTTAAGTATAATGTAGAAGAAATTAAAGACGATTGATATTCCTTCATCATGCTACATTGCATTCCAAATAAAACAGTGGCACTTGAAGCAAAAAAAAATCATCTGAAGAGGACCAAACGAAGACAGAATAAGTAAATGAACTAACTATACCATATTATCAGCTAATCATAAAGAATAGAGAAGGAAGAATGGCCATGAGATAGTTTTACTAATTAGAGATCAAAAAATGACAGTATAAAAATGGAAATGAACAACAGAAAATTAGAAACAGAATTCTAACAAACTGAAATAAAAGATAAGAAGTGACCTATCGCACAATTAGAGGTGAAATATCGAAAGAGTAAAATATTATTCAGAGGTACAAAAATACATAAGGAAAATTGACAAGGACTGGACTATTATGGGAATCTCAAGATAAACTAAATAGTATTAATCGCTGTTTAGCTGAAATAATTACTGTGCTTCTGTAATTCTCAAAAAAAAACAATAAGTGTAAAGAGGTGCTGTTGGAGATTAATGTTAGTATCAATGCCTGGGGGATGGGGCAAGGGATGGTGGGCTTAATAGTCAGGGATTTTATTTTGTACCAGAAAGATAGGATTGGCTTTCAAGGGGTGTGACTGATAGTGAGGATGAGAGAAGTAATGGGGGTAGCAGGATGTAACTGTGATATGGAGCTTTGTTTTGAAAGCCCAAGGCTGAACTTAGTTTTAATAGCATGCCTCAGGGTCGTATCTGCAATTGATGGTTGGATATTCCTCAAAGATCATTGCTGGAGAGCATTTAATTAAACAATTGGAAATGCATATGCTAGCATTTAACAAATAGGAGTGTGGCAAAAAAAACAAAACATGCATAACTTAGCTGATGGCTAAGTTGGGGAACAAATGATATTACATTCGAGTAAGCTGATACACAATACTTTTCTTAAAAGACTGAGGAACATATATTATGAAACTGAATGATCTGGTGTTTAGTTATGTGAATCACTATGAGTAGCTACATTGATAAACAATAGCATTAAAAACAAATGAAATGCTGGGGTTCATTTTTTAATGAGTTAAATTTAAGGAGAGGGATTTAGCATGGTAACTAATTTTTTTTGTTGACATTAAGGAAAGGATTGTTGGCATGACACAATGCCACTAAGCTCTCTATCTCCTTCTTGTACTATGACTCATTGTTATTTGAGATGTGCTCCACTACAGTGGTGTCAATTGTAAATTTGTAGATGGATTTAGAGCAGAATCTGGCTGTACGGTCATGAACGTACAGGGAGTAGAGTAGGGGGCTGGGGACACAACTTTGTGGAGCACTAATGTTAAAAATAATTGTGATGGAGGTGCCGCTGCCTATCCTAAGATTGCAGTCTGTTGGTTAGAAAATAAAGGATTCAGTTGCAGAGGGAGGTATTAAATCCCAGTGTCTGGAGATTGGAGATGAGTTTGCTTGGAGTATCAGTATTGAATTATTGAATGCAGAACTGTAGTCAATGAACAATGGTTTGGTATAAGTGGTCCAGAGATGAGTGTAGGGTAAGGGAAATGATGCCCACAACAGACTTGTTTCACCACTAGTCACAGCACAACTGTTGATGTTGTCTGTAATGCCGGATTTGATGAGTATCATGACCAGCCTCTCAAAACACTTCATAGTACTAGATGTTAGAGCAAGTAGCAATAGTTATTAAGGCACGTTATCTTGTTTTTCTTGGGTACCGGGATGACAATGAACTTCTAAAAGCAGGAGGGGATCGCAGACTGAAGCAGTAAAAGATCAAAAATGTCTGCATATACCCATGCCAGGATCTAAGGATACTACTGGGGTCACTATCTGATTCTGATTATTTCGTCAGGTTCACCCTCCAAAAGACTAATAATTCATCCACAATGGTGATTGTAAATACAGGTGCACTGGAGATTGCCAGGGTAGGGGGTGGGGGGGGGCAGTATTTTATCGTACCCATTCCCTTCTAATTAATGTATGCACAGAATATGTTATGGGCATATCTGCAACAAAACTTTTTTTTTAATAATTATTTTGAAAAGAAATTACTAAGCGATGTCCTGGTACATCTTTTTAAGAATAAGAGTAACTGTGAGCTGATACTGGGAATATTCTAGTAACTGATGCAATCAGAACTGACATTAAAAAAATAGACAGTCACTGCTAAATCTAACTAAGAGTCAGGGCAATGCTTGTAAAATTCATTTCCGTAAAGAACAGTTAAGGTGATTAGTGGAGATACCTATGTGGAGAAGATATAGTCGGTGAATACGTAAGAGAGTGAAGAAATTGATGGAAAATTAGATGAGGAAGCTTGTGAGCTGAGTTACATAGAGCACTGATACCAGCATACTTTTACTGAACTGAATGGCCCAGTTCTGAAATGCGTCAAGAGTTCTCTGCTGGAAAATCAGCCCACATAGAATGCAAAACATCAATTATTTCAGTAGAGTTTGTGGATTTTGAATGCAAGGTGGAAATTACTTCTTAATTTTCAATTTTAAAGTAAATATGTTTAGTTGACTTTATATTTTAAAGTGTGCAAAAAAAAAAGTTCCTTTATTACCTGAATTTTATTTGGGTTTTTAAGTGTCAATTAATTTCAGGGACATTTTAAAATGACAAAAAAATAACTAAAGTTTTCAAACAGCAAAGCTGGGTCAAGACTATACCAGCTGTTAGAATTTTCGAGGCAATTTCAGAGGTTGAGCATTCCCATTGCACAATCAGAGATCAACCACTCTCCATTGCACATCAATGACTCTGCTGTGGAAAGAGTGAAGAGCATACATAACAGACAATCTAACCTGGACCCGCAACACCTCCTCATTAATCAAGAAGACACAGCAGCATCTTCACTTTCTGAGGAGACTGGGGCATACAAGGTTCCACGCCCCCATTCTGACAACTTTCTACAGTAACGCTATCAAGAGTGTCCTGTCCAGCTGCACAATGTGGGGTAGGGAAGTTACAAGACACTACGGAGGATAATAAAAACTGCTGAGAGGATCACAGGGATCTCCCTCCTCTCTACTTGTGACATTCACTAGAAGTGTTGTATCCGAAGGGCCCAAAGCATTGTTGAAGATCCCTACTACCAATCGCACAATCTCCTTGACCCACTACCATCAGGAAAGAGATACAGGAGCATTGGGACTAGGATTGCTAGAATGGGTAACGGCTCTTTCCCTTAGGCTGTGAGATTAATGAATACCCTTCTACCACGGAGAACTTGACACGAGGACAGTGAGCTGTTTACAGTTTATTGTACTGTTTACTGTTTACCTGTGCTCCACATTATATACATTTTGAATTTTATTTTATTAACCTGCGGTAATATTTTGTTTAACATTTTGGGTGCACTGTGGTCCTGAGGAAGGTTATTTTGTTTGGTTCTGTGTATGTACAGTCAGAGTGAATTTAAATTTGAACATGTGAATCTCTGCTACTCCTCAGCCACAACACTGCAATCTAGATGCCGATACCAAGTGGCTTTCTGCCTTCTGTATCCAGGTCAGTTAACTCCAGATGTAGGAGTCCATGAATGGAAATTCTGGCTGATGAGATTCTATCAACATGATCTGCCCCCATATTATACCTTTACTTTTCTTTACATCATTTGTAAATCTAATATTAACTTAAATGAATTAACTCTTTTCAAGTTTTACTGTAATCTGTTAACTCATTGTGGTTTCAAGCCAGGCACTCTCACACACATTCTGTTCAAACATATTTTGTGTACATCAATCTGAAATATTGAAATATTTTTCTCACTCTACAGACTCAAGTTGAAATGTAGAGTAATTGCCACTTTCTCCATTTATACTATCACGAGTGCCTTGCTTACTCAGGAATTTTTAATACTTTTTTTCAACCACTTTCATTCTTCTGTTCCTGAAAGTGGCATCTTTTTAACAAGCAAGTTAAATATATTAAGTTATTATTAAATCTCTCCTTTTGTTTAATTAGCTATATAATTTTTGTCCTTTATGTTCAATATATTCTTCAATTTTAACCAGACAGCTTCAATATCCCCAACATTCCTGTAGTAAAATCTACCCTTCTAACTTTATTACTTCTGTCCGCAGGAATGATAACCTCCCAGTTCTCTCTACTTCAAGTCACAATTCTGTTGTCATTGTTTTGAAACATTAAATCAATTAGTTATTGTGCCTCACACTATATGTTCATGGAATTCAAGATTATCAGGTGATATTTCATGAGTGACCATGTTGCAAGAGGAGGCAGATAACAAAACTCACCCCACTGTCACATAATCTTTTGTGCAAGGTGAATCATCGGAGAGAGAAAAAAAAGAATCATCAATAAGTTTTCCCTAGGAAACATCAAGCAAAGCACAGGAGATGGTGACTGGTAACACCATGTGATAGAAGCTGCTTGGCACAACTTTCAAAGACTGCAGGAATCTGTATGCTTGAGAGCATTGCCCTAGGATCCGAATTCCTATGAAATAAGGACATTTGGCCTCATAAACTTAGAGCTGACTCTGACTTTTTTTTTTACTTTGTGTCTCCTTCTGTTTTGATTTTTGAATATGCTGAATAGTTTTTTTTCTCTCTCTATATGTATACAGACTTCCAGCTGTGGTGCTTTTGCTCACACCAGCTGTATATTTACATTAACTAACTTATAAATTTTTGATGATGCCAGGCTTTGCTGCCTCCAGTTCACTTGAGGAACTATGACTGAGCTACTGTGAATGTCGAGGATACGGCAGATGACCGCAACAAATGGCAAGGTACTCTTCAGCAACACCCAGAGCAAGGCGAAAGAGTGATTCTGAGCCAGTTTGAGGAGCGGAGAGCTAAACGGAGAGCACAGCGGACAACAATTCCACGACGCCCTACACATGCAGCAACTGTGGCAGAGCCTGCCGTTCCAGGATTGGCCTCAATAGCCACAGTTGACGCTGCTCGACAAACCAGTGACTACCAGAGGTGCAGCACCCATGGTCGACCACGACCGTCGGAGGCCACACACACACACACACACACACAACCCTTATTCAACTATTTCAAGCCACTTCCAGTAGTACATTTTAAATATAACAAACTTCAGTTCACCAATATAGCACATAAGCCACAAAAGTCTTCTTTACCATGGACATGACCAATACTAGCTCAATTGAAAAATCAGACTTAAATAGGTAACTGCAGAGTAGTGCATTGGTTACCATGGTGCCTTTGCCTTGTATCAGCACCATTCCAAGCAACAGAAGAATTAGATACTGTCTCAGACCATCCTTATTTTTGTTTCTTCATCCTGCGTGTTGCTTCACAGGGTGCCTCACTCTGAGTCTCTATAGTTCTACAGGCATTTTCCTGGTTATGAATGCCCAGGTGAGGTAGTGTCCATTCAGGAATCAGATGGCAGAGGGGAAGAAGCTGTTCCTGAATTGCTGAGTGTGTGCCTTCAGGCTTCTGTACCTCCTACCGGATGGTAACAGTAAGAAAAGGGAATGCACTGGGTGCTGGAGGTCCTTAATAATGGATGCTGCCTTTCTGAGACACTGCTACTTGAAGATGTCTTGGATACTTTGTAGGCTAGTACCCAAGATGGAGCCAACTAAATTTACAACCCTCTGTAACCTATTTTGGTCTTGTGCAGTAGCAACCAGCGCCCCCCCCCCCCGCCGCCCACTACCAGACAGTGATGCAGCCTGTCAGAATGCTCTCCATAGTACATCTGTTGAAGTTTTTGAGTGTATTTGTTGACAAAACAAATCTCTTCAAACTCCTAATGAAGTATAGTTGCTGTCTTGCCTTCTTTATAACTGCATCGCTATCTTAGGTCCAGGTTAGATCCTCAGAGATCTCAACACCAAGGAACTTGAGACTGCTCACTATTTCCACTTCTGATCCCTCCACGAGGATTGGTATGTGTTCTTTTGTCTTACCCTTCCTGAAGTCCACAATCAGCAATTTCATCTTAGTGATGTTGAGTGCCAGGTTGTTAGCTGATCTTGGCTGATAAGAAGATCAAATTAATAATTTACTTTGTGTTCAACAGAAAATTGTAAACAAAACACTCTATTTTTCTCATTTAAAGATGTTAGTATTCAAACACACTTGGAAAGGAAAGATTTTTGCTAATTTAATCAGAGAGAAATGTGCCACTCTGCTTTCCAGATCAACAGAGTATTTTGATACATTAATAAAACAAATACAAATAAATTCACCAATGAAACTGATGATGATGATGTTGATGAAACACCTATAGCAAGATGCTGTTTATTGACTATAACTCAGCATTAAACATCATCATTCCTACAGTCCTGATTGAAAAGCTACAGAACCTGGACTTCCGTACCTCCCTCTGCAACTGCATCCTCTTCTTCCTAACCGAAAGATCACAATCCGTGCAGATTGGTAATAACATCTCCACCTTGCTGACAAAGAACACTGACTCACTGTTCTATTCTCTCTTTACCCATGACTGCATGGCTAGGCATAGATCAAATATCATCTATACATTCATCATGATACAAAGCAACAACTTTGCACTCAAAGACGATAAAGCTAATTGTGGACACCAGGAAGGGTAAGATGAGGGAACCTGAACAAATCCTCATAGAGGGATCAAAAGTGGAGAGAGAGAACAATTTCAAGTTCTTGAGTGTCAATATCTCTGAGGATCTAACTTGGCCCCAAACATAACAATGCAGCTATGAAAAAGGCAAGACAGTGGCTATATTTTGTTAGGAGTTTCAGGAGATTTGGTTTGTCACCAAAAAAAAACTTCTCCAGATGTACCGTGGACAGCATTCTGACTGACTGCATCATTGTCTGATATGGGCGGTGGGGGGGGGGGGGGGCTACTGCACAGGATTGAAGTAAGCAGTAGAGATTTGTAAAATTAGTCAGCCCCATTGTGGGTACTAGCCTCCATAGTATCCAAGACATTTTCAAGGAATGGTGCCTCAGAGAGGCAGAGTTCATCCTTAAGGACCCCCAATAGCTAGGACATGCTCTCCTCTCATTGTTACATTCAGGAAGGAGGTACAGAAGCCTGAAGGCACACACTCAGCAATTCAGGAATAGCTTCTTCCCCTCTGCCATCTGATTCCCAAATGGACATTGAACCCAAGAACACTACCTCACTACTATTAATATATAATTCATTTTTTTAATATGTTGATCACATATTATCACTCTGGCAGGGTCTGCAAGACATTATTTCCTACAAAGCGAAACCCAATAGCATGAATGGTAGCAATGCTTCACTACCAGATGAACTCAACACCTTCTATGCACGATTTGAAAGGGAGAACACAACTACAGCTGTGAAGATTCCTGCTGTATCTGATGACCCTGTGATCTCTGTCTCAGAGGCCGATGTTAGGCTGTCTTTAAAGAGAGTGAACCCTCGCAAGGCAGAAGGTCCCGATGGAGTACCTGGTAAGGCTCTGAAAACCTGTGCCAACCAACTACCCTGAGTGTCCAAGGACATTTCAACCTCTCACTGCTACGGGTGGAAGTTCCTACTTGCTTCAAAAAGGCAACAATTATACCAGTCCCTAAGAAGAATAATGTGGGCTGCCTTAATGACTATCGCCTGGTAACACTCACATTGACAGTGATGAAATGCTTTGAGAGGTTGGTCATGACTAGACTGAACTCCTGCCTCAGCAAGGCCCTGGACCCATAGCAATTTGCCTATCGCCACAATAGGTCAACAGCAGACGCAATCTCAATGGCTCTCCACACGGCTTTAGACCACCTGGACAACACAAACACCTACGTCAGAATGCCGTTCATCGACTATAGCTCAGCATTTAATACCATCATTCCCACAATCCTGATTGAGAAGTTGCAGAACCTAGGCCTCTGTACCTCCCTCTGCAATTAGATCCTCGACTTCCTAACCGGAAGACCACAAACTGTGTGAATTGGTGATAACATATTCTCCTCGCTGATGATCAACATTGGCGCACCTCAGAGGTGTGTGCTTAGCCCACTGCTCTACCCTCTACATACACATGACTGTGTGGCTAGGCATAGCTCAACAACCTGGCACTCAATGAAAGAGCTGATTGTGGACTTCAGGAAGGGTAAGATGAAGGAATGCATACCAATCCTCATAGAGGGATCAGAAGTGGAGAGAGTGAGCTACTTCAAGTTCCTGGGTGTCAAGATCTCTGAGGATCTAACCTGGTCCCAACATATCAATGTAATTATAAAGAAGGCAAGACAGTGGCCATACTTTATTCAGAGTTTGAAGAGATTTGGCATGTCAACAAATGCACTCAAAAACTTCTATATTTGTACCATGGAGACTATTCTGACAAGCTGTATCACTGTCTGGTATGGAGGGGCTACTGCACAGTACCAAACGAAGCTGCAGTGAGTTGTAAATTTAGTCAGTTCCACCTTGGGTACTAGCCTACAAAGTCTCCAGGACATCTTTAGGGAGAGGTGTCTTAGAAAGGCAGTGTCCATTATTAAGGACATCCAGCACCCAGCACCCTTTTCTCACTGTCACCGTCAGGTAGGAGGTACAGAAGCTTGAAGGCACACACTCAGTGATTCAGGAACAGCTTCTTCCCCTCTGCCATTTGATTCCTAAATGGACAATGAATCTTTGGACACTACCTCACGTTTTTATAACACAGTATACAGTATTTCTGTTTCTGTACCTTTTTAAAAATCTATTCAATACACGTAATTGATTTACTTGATTATTTATTACTATTATTATTATTTTTTTTGTTATAATATTTTTCTCTCTGCTAGATTAGTTATTGCATTGAACTGCTGTTGCTAAGTTAACAAATCTTGCGTCACATGCCGGTGATAAGAAACCTGATTCTGATTCTGAGGCATACAGGAGTATGATAGATCAGCTGCAACATTCACAACATGCTGGAGGAACTCAACAGGTCAGGCAGCATCCGTGGAAACAATCAGTCAACGTTTCGGGCCAGAACTCTTCGTCAGGACTGTAGAGGGAAGCGGCAGAGCCCTATAAAGGTGGGGGGAGGGTGGGAAGGAGAAGGCTGGTAGGTTCCAGGTGAAAAACCAGTAAGGGGAAAGATAAAGGGATGGGGGAGGGGAAGCAGGGAGGTGATAAGCAGGAAAGGTGAAGAAGAAGGAATAGAGGAAAACACAATGGGTTGTAGAAGGAGGCGGAACCATAAGGCAGATGATAGGCAGCTGGGGGAGGGGAAGGGGGCAGAGTGAAATAGGAATGGCAGTAGAGGAGGCCATGTATTGACATATCTGAATGGGAATGGGAAGCAGAGTTGAAGTGGGTGGCTACCGGGAGATCCTGTCTGTTGTGGCAGGTGGAGCGGAGGTGCACAACAAAGCTGTCCCCCAATCTGCGTCGGGTTTCACCGATGTAGAGGAGGCCGCACCGGGAGCACCGGATGCAATAGATGACCCCAACAGACTCACAAGTGAAGTGTTGCCTCACCTGGAAGGACTGTTTGGGGCCCTGAAAGGTGGCAAGAGAAGAGGTGTAGGGACAGGTGTAGCACTTACGCTTACAAGGATAAGTGCCAGGTGGGAGATCCGTGGGGAGGGGCGTGTAGATCAGGGAGTCATGGAGAGACCGATCCCTGCGGAAAGCGGAGATGGATGGAGAGGGAAAGATGTGCTTAGTTGTGGGGTCCTGTTGAAGGTGGCGGAAGTTGCAGAGAATAACGTGCTGGATCCGGAGGCTGGTGGGATGCTAGGTGAGGACAAGGGGAACTCTGTCCCTGTTGTGGTGGCGGGAGGATGGGGTGAGGGCCGAACAGCGGGAAATGGAGGAGATGCGGGCGAGGGCATCATTGACAATGGCAGAAGGAAACCACGATCCTTAAAGAAAGAGGACATTTGAGATGTCCTGGAACAGAAAGCCTCATCCTGGGAGCAGATGCAGCGGAGAAGGAGGAACTGGGAATAGGGAATAGCATTTTTGCATGTAGTGGGGTGCCTATCACCTCCCTCATGGTTCCGCCTCCTTCTACTACCCATTGCGTTTTCCCCTATTCCTTCTTCACCTTTTCTACCTATCACCTCCCTGCTTCCCCTCCCCCACCCCTTTATCTTCCCTCTTACTAGTTTTTCACCTGGAACCTACCAGCCTTCTCCTTCCCACCCTCCCCCCACCTTCTTTATAGGGCCTCTGCCCCTTCCCTCTACAGTCCTGACGAAGGGTTCCGGCTCGAAAGGTCGACTCCTCGTTTCCACGGATGCTGCCCGACCTGCTGAGCTCCTCCAGCGTGTTGTGAGTATTGCTTTGACCCCAGCATCTGCAGATTATTTTGTGATAGATCAGCTGGTTGAGTGGTGTGGTAACAACAACCTGACACTCGATGTCAGTAAGACCAAGGAATTTATTTGTGGACTTTATGATGGGGAAGTCAAGGGAACACATGTCAGTCCTTACCAAGGGCTCAGCAGTGAAAAGGTCCCTTGTAAAAGTATTCAGTCCCCAATCCTTTGTGCATATAAATGAGTATTACAAAGAGGGATTTTGATCAATTTAACAAAGAATTTTTATTTCTGAATCACATGCTCTTTTTTCATTGTCCAGCCCAAAAAACAGGGAAAATTGTAAAGCATGAAAAGCTAAAAATTAAAAAACTGAAATCACAGCAGTTCAGAAGTATTCATCCCCCTTTGCTCAGTATTTAGTTGAACCACCTCTTGCAGCTATTGCTGCCAGTAGTCTTTTTGGATAAATCTCTACTAGCTTTGCATACATAATTGAGCAAGTCTTCTCCATCCCTTCTTGCAATATTGCTCAAGCTTTGTCAGGTTCGTTGGGAAGTGGTGGTGGACAGCATTCTTGAGGTCTAGCCAGAGATTGTCCATCGGGTTAAGGCTAGGTCTCTGTCTGGACCATTCAAGGACATCAATTGCCATCATTTGAAGCCACTCCATGGTTGCTCCAGCAGTGTACTTTGAGTCATCATTCTGCTGAAAAGCAAACTTCCTCCCCAGTTTAATCTTTCTGGCTGAAGCTAGCAGGTTTTTATCCAGGATCTCTCTGTAATTATTAGAAAACATATTCCAATCAATCCTGACCAGATTTCCAGTCCCTACTGATGAAAAGCATCCCCATAGCATGATGCTACCTCTTCCATACAATACAACAGGGATGGTGTTACCTGGCTGATGTGCAATATTAGATATCTGGCTGATATGCAATTTAGATTTATATGACACATACCTTTCAGTGTTGAGACCAAAAAGTTCCACCTTAGTCTCATCTGACTACAAGGCCTTCTTCCTCATTTTGCAGTATCTTCTGAGTCATTTAGCGAAGTCTTTATGAGCAAAAATATGCCTTTTTTTTAAGCCAGTGCTTCTTCCTTGCCACTCATCCATAAATACCCTTTTTGTGCAAGGCCTTACAGATTGTGAAGCCATGAACTTCATCTTCAGTTGCAGCCACTGACTTCTCAGCTCACTCAGAGTGACTGTTGCCATCATAGGAGCCTGTCTTACATTCTTCTCTGGTGACTAAGTTTAGAGGTGTGGCTTGACATAGGTAGCATGGCTGTGGCTTCATATTTTCCCCCTTTTTCACAATTAACTGCATTGAATTCTGATGTACGTTTACTGCCTTTGAGGTGGACTTGTTTTGAGTCTGAGCTTCTATATTGTCATTTCCTTGACTTGCCTTAAATGTTCTTTTGTCTTCATTTTGGTTTTGTATGTTGAAAATCTACCATACTGTTGGACCTTACAGAGAAAGGCTGTGTTTATTCTTATGAATTCATTGAAAACAGGTGATTCTCCAATTTTCTACATCAACAAATTGGGTGTATATTGCATCTAAGGAAAGTTAACATAGTAATTACAAAGGGGATGAATACTTTTTCAACCTCATAATTTTGGTTTTTAACTTATAGTTAATTGTTGACAGGTTTTAGAATTTTCCTATTGATTTGACATGATGCACAATGTTTTGTAGGCTAGCTGGAAAAAACCCTGCTTCAATACATTTTAAGTTTGGAAAATGAGACAGTAAAATGTGAAAATAGTTTTTGGGGGCTGAATACTTTTTCAAGGCACTGTAAGTCAAAGCGATGATCTAAGCAAGCATGTGAGGTGGGGCATAATTTTAAGGTGATTGGAGGAAAGTACAGGGGTTGGTTTCAGAGATAAGCTTTTTTACACAGAGATTGGTGGGTGCATGGAATGTGCTGCCGGGGGTGGTTGTAATGGTAGGTGCATGAGGAACAATTAAATAACTTTTGGATAGACACATGGATTATAGAAAAATGGATTGCTATCTTATAGGGAAGGGTGAGCTTGATTTTAGACTAGGTTTATAGATCGGCTCGGCATAACACCATGTGTCAAAATATTCTGTTATATTTAAAATATCCTATAGAAAGCAGTGGATATAGCCAAGTCCATCATGGGTAAAACCCTCTCCATCACTGAACATGTCTATATGAAAGGCTGTCACAGGAAAGCAGTATCCTTCGTCATGGACCCCCACCACCCAGGACAAGCTTTCTTCTCACTGCTGCCATCAGGAAGAAAGTACAGGAGCCTCAAGACTCATACCATCGGGTTCAGGGGCAGTTACTACCCCTCAACTAGCAGGCTCTTCACTCAACTTCACTTGCCCCTTCACTGAACTGTTTCCAAAACCTATGGACTCACTTTCAAGGACTCTTCATATTCTCGATATTCCCTTCTGATCCCTCAGAAGCGGAGACAGTGAGCAATTTCAAGTTCCTGGTTGCCAATATTTCTGACAATCTAACCTGGTCCCAACATAAGAAAGGCAAGACAGTGATTATATTTCATCAGGAGTTTAAGGAGATTTGGTTTGCCACCTCAAGCACTTGAGAACTTCAACAGGTGTACCAGGAGAACATTCTGACAGGCTGCATCACTGTCTGGTATGGGGTGGGGGTGGTGGTTACTGCATAGGATCAAAAGAAGGTACAGAAATTTGTAAAATAAGCCAGCTCCATCATGGGTACAAGACTCCATAGTATCCGAGACATCTTCAAGGAGTAGAGCCTCAGAAAGGTGGTGTCCATTATTAAGGACCTCCATCACCCAGGAGATGCCCTCTTCTCATTGTTGCCATCATGAAGGAGATTCAGAATCCCGAAGGCACATATTAAGCAATTCAAGATCGGCTTCTTCCCCTCTGCCGTCCAATTCCTAAATGGCCATTGTACCCATGAATTCTACCTCACTATTTTTTTGTATTTCTGTTTTTGCACTATTTTTAAATTAACTATTTAATATAATTTAATATAACTGTAACTTATTTATTTTTTCTCTATATTATCATGTATTGCATTAAACTGCTGCCGCTAAGTTAACACATTTTGCTACATATGCCAGTGATATTAAAGCTGATTCTGATTTATTGTTATTATTATTATTTCTTTTCTTCTTTCTTTTTGTATTTGCACAGTTTTGTGTCTTTTTCACATTAGTTGTCTGCTACGTTGGTGCAGCCATTCACTAATTCAATTACGGTTATTGGGTTTATTGAATATGCCTACAAGAAAATGAATCCTAAGGTTGTATATGGTGACATATATGTACTTTGATAATAAATTTACTTTGAACTTTGAAAAGATTGTGACTGATTTTTCACCCAAATACTATTTCTCTGCACTAACATAAAACAGTTGATTTCCTTAATATTCAAAATCATTATTCATCTCTTTGAATCTTTGTTTTTAGGATTTCCAGATTCACTACCTTCTGGGTGATTCAACCTCTTCCCTGTTCTGAATAGCCTCCCATTAACTATGAGGCTTTGAGCTCTGGTTTTAAGCATCACAGCCAGGAGAAAAAATTAACAGTAAATCTCCTCTATCCCACCCCGATCATTTCTCATTCTTCTCTTAAGAGAGTATTAACCTTATCTGCTTAATCTGTCCACATAGGACAACACTTACCATTCCAGAAATGTCTTTGCCAAGTATATTTGTCCTCAGCATAGGTAGACTAGGCCTGAATGTATGCATTTCTAGACGTGCAGTGTTTGCTTTTTGGAATTAAAGGGATCTGAGATTAAATTACTTTTGCGAATTTATGTCAACTAAATTCAGTTGTAAATTTATAAATAGCAAGGAGTTACTGAACTACCGTGACAAATCTTAACACTTGTCATCAATAAACCCTAATTACTTTCCACCACTGTTATGTCCTTGATGATTAAATCCTACCAACTATGAATGCGTGTTAACAAACAGATGTTGGATCATGACCATGTTGCATAAAGTGCTTTTTAATCATTTTAAATAAAGAGTTAATTCATTTATCGAGCAGTTTGCTTGCATTCTAATTGATACTTGGTAAAGAAAACTCTAATAATTTCAATTCAGTGATTATTATTTCCTGGGCATCAGCTTGTTCTTAAAGAGGATGAAGGAGAAAAGACAAAGATTCTTCTGAACCTCCTAATTTTTGTCAGGACGTATTATCCCCAAGTAATTACAGAAGTAATAAAAGATGATTGAGTGGAAGAAATTGATGATTACAAATATTAACTTGGAGAAAAATGATAGTATTCATAAATAGTGGAACAGCATTTGAAGGCAGATATCACAGAATGCTAAAGAAAATTTGGAAAGAAAATTGGAGAGGGCCAACAATGTCTTTTCTTATACCCTACACTATGGAAGTTGTGTCAAATAATAGAACAACTCCCAATATAACACTTCTATACAAAAGGGAAATAATGCAAAAAAAAAATAAATGAGTACACACTAGTGAGTCTAGTATCTATAATGTTTAATCCTGTAAAGAAAATATTGTAAAATATGAATGCTTAATCAGGTACATAGTTTAATTAAGGCCGCACACATACAGTAGATATCAAAGGAAAGAAAATAAGAGATCGGTCTGGCAAATATAAGAGAATTATTAGAAAAAGTAACGGCATTTCCCAATAAAGGAGATGTGCTGGATACTATGCATACATAGAATCAACTGTCACAAGAAAACATTTCATCAGCAAGTCTGACTGAAAGAAAGTAAGGAATGCGGAATGAACGGTAAATAGTAGCCAGATAAAAATTTGATTAAATGAGAGAGAACACAATATTTGTTTAATAGGACAGTTTTGGGAGTATGCAAGGATAAAAACTAATGTCAATTAGAATAAATACTGGAATTCTTATCCTTCTCAAATTAGTTAAATTTTGAGATGGTAAGTTCAATAAATTTACAGGCAACTTAGAGTTAGGAGACATACATTAATAAATGATTAGTTAAACTGACAACAACGTAAGTGCATGGACTGTATTTGTTCCCAGTAAGATCAATGCCATACAATGATCATCTCCAACAACACACAACAGTGTAACCAACTAACTCTTATAATCAACATCTTGGAGATTACTAATGGTCATATACTGTACTGGGCCAGCAAGAAGACCATGTACATGACAGTGGATCATAAGCTGGGTATCCTGTAGAAGGTGACTCACATTTATGACACTCATAGCATTAAGTTATCTGCTGGACAGAAGTCGGGCTAGTGATGGACTATTCTCCACTTGCTGAGATAAGTGTAGCTCCAAAATCACTCAAGCTTGCTACTTTGAAATCACCACCTAAATCCATGACCTCAGCTACCAAGGTTGCTAAACTGATAAACTGGCTATTATCACATGTACTGAGGCACAGTGAAAAACTTGACTAGCATATTGTTCATACAGGTCAAATCATTACAACAGTGCATTGGGGTAAGACTGTAGCATAGTGTAGAATTAAGTGATATATTTACAGAGAAAGTGCAGTACAGGTAGACAATCAGGTGATATTATTATACGAGAGGATGGTCTTACAACAATGGGATAGAAACTGTCCTTGGATATGGTGGTATGTTCTACCATCTAGGAAATGGTACCGCAGCATAAAAGCCTGGACCAACAGGCTCTGGGACAGCTTCCTCCACCTGCCAAGCAGACTGATTAATTCACGCTGATATAATTGTATTTCTATGCTATATTGACTGTCCTGTTGTACATACTACTTATTACAAATTACTATAAATTGTACATTGCATATTTGGATGGAGATTTAACGTAAAGATTTTTACTCCTTATGTATGTGAAGGATGTAAGAAATAAAGTTAATTCAATTACTATAGGAAGAATGTGGAAGCATTGGAAAGGGTACAGGGGAGATTTACCAGGATGCTGCCTGGTTTAGAAAGTATGCATTATGATCAGAGATTAAGGGAGCTAGGGCTTTACTCTTTGGAGAGAAGGAGGATGAGAGAAGACATGATAGAGGTGTACAAGATAATAAGAGGAATAGATAGAGTGGATAGCCAGCACCTCTTCCCCAGGGCACCACTGCTCAATACAAGAGGACATGGCTTTAAGGTAAGGGGTGGGAAGTTCAAGGGGGATATTAGAGGAAGGTTTTTTACTCAGAGAGTAGTTGGTGCGTGGAATGCACTGCCTGAGTCAGTGGTGGAGGCAGATACACTAGTGAAGTTTAAGAGACTACTAGACAGGTATATGGAGGAATCTAAGGTGGGGGCTTATATGGGAGGCAGGGTTTGAGGGTTGGCACAACATTGTGGGCTGAAGGGCCTGTACTGTGCTGTACTGTACTATTCTATGTTCTATGTTCTAATTCAATTTCAGGCTATTTAATCATCTGCCTGATGATGGGGGAGAGAAAAGAGTTTAATAGGAGAGAGAATTGGGAACTAGGCCTATAGGAAAACCACTACAAATTACCTCCAAGTTGTACACATTTCTGACTCAGAAATACATTGTCATTATCATTGGGCCTATGCAATTCCTGGAACTCTACCTGATAACACATTGGTTGAGTCATTATTGGAAAAATTTAATCACCAAGGATAATCTAGGATTATCCCCAGCCACTGCTTCTAAAGGTGATTCAAGCATAAATAATTAGGGAATTGGATAGTCCTTTGAAGAATAATAACTAGCAGGGTTAAAGTGAATGAGGAGGAGGAAAAGACTGATTATATTATTCCACTCAGTATAACACAGGATATATAATCAGCATTTTTAACAGAACTAGAGGGCACAAGTTTAATGTGAGATGGGAGAAATTAAAAAGAGGGGATGTGATGGGTACTTTGTAATACATGGAGGGTGGTGAATATCTTGCATGAGCTGCCAAAGGATGTGGTGAAGTTAGATTACAATTACAATATTTAAAAAGTATCTGGTCAGTTATTTAGATAGGAGAGATGTAGTGACATACAGATCTATTGAAAGCAAATAGGATTAGCATAGATAGGCATCACTGTCAGCTTGAATGAGATGTGCTGTATATTTATTTAATTTTTGATGCAAGCATAATGTCCCCCTTCTTTTGTACTATCACAAGTCTATGATTTTATGTTTCCATTCTCAAAATTTCATAACCTCAGGTGGGTAAGTATTCAAAAAATCCAAAAAAACATATCATAATGAAACCTTAAATATGAAAACATTGGTCTATCTTTGATTAAAATACAATTAGAATATTGGGCATATTTTTGGATGTTCTACTTTAAGATGCTGATTACTGATAAGGTAAGTGATTCATATAAATGACATTGTTGGTTGGTCTATTTGGATAATTGCAGAGATAATTGCAACTAAACCCATCAGTTAGTACAATAATAAATAGAATGAAGAGATTTGATAGGTATTCTTAAAATGTGAAACATTTACAGAAGGTAAATAGCAATGAAGTATTTCCATTTGGAGAGTGGACCAGAATCGTTCATTTAATTACCATAAAGAAAAAACAAAGGGAACAGCCAGAATATGTTGTTGTTTTCCAAATATGTTTGAAACTCTATTCCCAGTTGAAAGAATAATGAAAGCAGAATCCATAACAGATGGTAAAATAAAAACTAATGAATAGTTAAAAAGAGAAAAGAATAAAAACATTTGGTGAACAAGCTGGAGGATGGGACTTGAAAGCCTCCTTCTGCAGTGCAACTTGTAATTCTGCTCATGGTGGTGGCATCCGTCAGTCTCGCGAGACCATGGATCTGCGCCTGGAAAGTCTCACTTCAGTCTGTGTTAGAGCAGCGTCTGTTGTGGCTATAGAGGCCCACAGGGGAGTGACAGTCTCGGCTGCAGTGACTGCACTTGAAGGCACTGTCCTCCAGTGTTGTCTTGGTGCTGTTTTTCTGACGAGCGCACTTTTCTTCAGCAGCAAGCCTCAGCTTCTCTTCTCCTCTTTTTAGACCTCTGCGTAGTTCCAGCCTCCAGTGAGAGCGATCGCTTGCAATGTCCTCCCACCTCTCAACGTTCATTATCAGTGACTTCATGTCTCTCTTGCAAACGTCTTTGAAACAAAGATGGAGCTGCCCTTGTGCTCTCTTGCCAGAGGCCAGTTCTCCGTACAGCAGGTCTTTCAGGATTCTCCCGTCTGACATGCGGTGTACGTGGCCCAGCCAGCGGAGACGGCATTGTTGGAGCAGGGTGAAGAGGCTGCGTATCTGGACGTGGGCCAGGACCTCATTGTTGGTGACTTGATCAGTCCACGTGATGTCCAGGATGTATTTCAGACTGCAAAGGTGGAAGGCGTTGAGACGCTGCTCTTGTCTGTAGTAGAGACTCCAGGTCTCGCTGCCGTAAAGAAGTGTGCTGCTCAAGAGATTGGCTATTTGTCCCCAAATGTCATTTGAGTAAATACTTAGAGTTTTTAAAGCATTTTAAGATACTTTGACATTTATTCCTCTGAGTAAAGGATAATCAATGCAACCAGACACATTAATATCTGAAGTTCAGTCAAAGCTGTAATCTTCAATATGTCCCCGCATCCCAAGTGCAGAAGAAAAGAGTTTTATAACTCTTCTGTACTTCGCTTATCTTTGCTTATGTTGGACTGTGCATATGCAACAGAGTGACAAAAGGGGCATCCAATGTGTATTGAACAATGATTGACGTCAACATTGCAGACGCATTATGTTTTGGAACATAACGTGTTTGAAAGTTCTCTGATGTTGCACGAACATCCTAGAGTATCAATTGTTCCTAGTAATCAATTTTATGCTGTTATTCAATCCTATCGTGTCAAGGAAACACACATAACCAAATTGAATATCCAGATTTTGGTCTCAGAACCATTTAACAAGGAACAGCATTCTGGAATGGACACAGAAATTCAATATTTCTGTGCTTAATGAAGAAAATAACGTATTTTAAAAATGCACCCAGTTGGAAGTCACTGATCATAGAACCTAAGTGTTGATCTGCTGTTTGGATTTTCAAGTGTGTTTACAGCTTTAGGAATAATTCTTTCTAAGACTTTCTTCTTCATTCATCATTAAATATTTCTTCCACTTAGAATATGGTGTTCTGTTCAGGTGACATTTTATGAAGGATTTGGAAGCTTTAAGGTGGATGAATGGAACATTCACAAGGATGCTGCCTGGATTAGAGACCATTTCTTATGAGTGAGCTAGGGTTTTTCCCTTTGGAGTGAAGGAGGATAAGAGGTGATAACAAAGGTGTAAGAGACATAGTTCAAGTTGATAACTGGAGACCTCTTCCTGTGGTGGAAATGGTTAATATGGGGGTGGCATATTTTAAGACACTTGGAGAAAAGTTAGGGAGATGTCAGAGGTAAGTTTTAGAGACAGAAAATTGTAGGTGCATGAAACGGTGATGGTAGAGACAGATTCGTAGGGGACATTTAAGGAACACTTGGATAGTCATGAATGACAGAAACATAGAGAGCTGTGTAGGAGGGAAGGCTTGGAAGATTGATACATCATGGGCCGATGGGCCTGTACTTTGCTGTACTGTTTTATGTTCTTTAGTGAGCTCTGTCTTCCTACAGTTGTTCATCTTATTGAGTCATTTCAGTATGAAATAGGACCATTGCCCCACTGAGTCAAAATTATCAAGCACACTTATACACATGAATGTGCAAACTCCTTACATAAAGCTCCGAATTTCCGTACTGATGCCAGCTCGCTAGAGCTTAGCAGCAGTGGCTCCATCATTCGTGCCATTGATCAACATTCATTAGTTCTTCTCATTGCCAGATTCATTTAGATGGAGAAAGAGGAGCAACAGCAGCAATAATTAAAGTTGAAGCTGTCTCCAGGAAAGAAAGCAACTGATACACAGTAACATCCAATATACAGGATAAATTAAACCTCTTCTTAATCAGCTGAATCAGTAAACTGAACTTTTACAAGCATTTGATTGCTGCCATTACACGATATGGTCTGACAAGGTAAATTGATGGGTTAGTTTACTACTATCACATGCACTGAAGTGCAGTGAAAAACTTGACTTGCGTACTGTCTATACAGATCAATTCATTACAAGGGAGCATTTAGGTATTAAAAGAAAAACAAATAACAGGGTGCAGAAATAATGTGTTACAGTACAGAGAAAGTTTAGTGCGGATATACAGAAAGGTACAAGGTCACAGCAATGTAGATTGTGAGGTCGAGTCCGTCTTATTGTTATAGGCATCTGTTAGTCTCATGAGACCATGGATTTGCGCCTTGGAAGGTTTCCAGGGCGCAGGCCTGGGCAAGGTTGTATGGAAGACTCGTAGTTGTCCATGCTGCAAGTCTCCCTTCTCCACGCCACCGCTGTTGTCCAAGGGAAGGCCATTAGGACCCATACAGCTTGGTTGCGGTGTCATCGCAGAGCAATGTGTGGTTAAGTGCCTTGCTCAAGGACACAACACACTGCCTCAGTCAAGGCTTGAACTAGTGACCTTCAGATCACTAGAGGAACACCTTAACCATTTGGCCACTTAGTACAATAGTATCTTATTGTACTAAGGTACCATTCAATAGTCTTATAACAGTGGGTTAGAAGCTGTCCTTGAACCTAATGGTACATGCTTTTAAGCTTTCATATCTTCTGCCCAATGAGAGGGAGGAGAGAGAGGGGTGGGTGGGATCTTTGATTATGCTGGCTGTTTTATGAAGGCAGTAAGAAAGTGTAGACAGAGTCCATGGAGGGGAGGCTACTTGCCATAATGTGCTGAACTGTGTCAATAAAAACTGATTCGAGTGCAAGGGACAAGCCAATTATTTTTTTTGCCCCTCGAGGAAGTTGAGGCACTGGTGAGCCTTGTTGACCATAGTTTCAATGAGGTTAGTTTCAATGAAATTCATCCTTATGGAATTCAAAAATCACTACCAAAAATCGGAAATCTGAAATAAAAATTCACTCTCGGAACTCGTATTTCAATAATTTTTCAACTTACATTTCTTAATGCTTGTGCTGCTGATGTGACTTCACATTACGGAAATCCACCATACAGATGGGTTTCCTGCATTGCAACACTCCCTAGAATATAAGGGTCATCTGTCGTCTGACTTTTCCCAACCAACACAACCAACTATTTAACATCAAGTTTTTGATCACACTTTGCTTTAAATGGTTACTGACATTTTACTGTTAGTCTCCACCATCATTCTTGACTCCAAAAATATGATCTCCCTGTAGGATGTACATCCACTTCTTGCAACTTAGGTTGAATAGTTGTGGAAACCATGGCAGGTTGATTTCCTGTGATGTGAAATAGAGAAAAGTTCTATGACAACACCTAATGAAATATACCTCTGCTCCATACCTTTACCAAATTTTTAGGTTAATGTAGTAAAATATTTAAAACTACATGCAAAGGTTTTCAATATTCTTACTGAATTTCCCAAAAATGTTTAACGTGTTTCTACAGCAGAGTCCAAGTCAATGAGAACACATAATAGAGAATTTAATTGCCGTGCTTTATTGGGGATAGTTCACTGCTCATGGCTAGGAATTTCCCACTGTACCATGACGATTGCATCAGATTGACAGATGAAATGCATTTTGCTGATATGAGTAAAATTGCTCTGCAAATTCTAATGAGTTTTTGCAGAAAAAGCAGACTCAGCTCTGAAGAAATAGCAAGCCTAATATTTAGTATAAACAAAAATACAAAAATGATTAATGATCCTCTGATGATCAATAATTCCTCACTAATGATTCCATAATACTTCAGGATTCATTTTAATCTTGTGGTTAGTCATTAAAGTTGCTTACCCCCCTTGCGACTTGACCTGGTCCCATTATGTAAATGGCTTGGAACAGGACAGCAAACACTTGAATATCATACACATGCCAGCAGAACATTTGTGCCCATTATGCTCTAAATGATTACTGCGAGAGCCTTTTTCCCCAAAAGTTTCTTTCCATTGAATCCTGTTTATGAGCCTGTTCGAGCCTGAAAGTTTCTGGCAGCAGGATGAAGAGATTCTGCAAGGTAAGTTCTTGTGTAATTAGACTGATGCAAGGATCAGTGAGTCCATCTTTCTCTTCTTATGCAAAATTATGCTCCAATTTTCTTGTGCCTACATTTTTTTTTGCTACTACTTAACATCTTTTTTCCTACACAGAAAGTTGAAATGCCTTTTTGGATGTAGGGGTCCTACCTCATGATAGAAAAGATCCTGCCTCTGTGATTGTGGCGACAGCCTTTTCTTTATGTTGGTGGGGAGTGATGGGGGGAAGTTCTACCGTACTTCTGCTTACATGATTATGCAGACTCACTGAAATTTCATATCCTAAGAAACTTGGATATTCACATTTGCATCAGAATGAAAGACTAACCAGGAAATTTAGTTGAGTTTAATCTGGGAAGTGTGAGGTGTTGCACTTTGGGAGTCAAATGAAAGGAGAAAATATACTGTTAATAGTAGACCCCTTAATAGCATTGAGGTACAGAGGGATCTTGTGATCCAGGTCCATAGTGAACTGAAAGTGGCTACATAAGTGGATGAATTGCTAAAGAATGCATATAACATACTTGTCTTCATTTTAGGGGTGTTGAGTATGAGGAAGGAAGTCATGCTGCAGCTATATAAAACATTAGTAAGATTGCCCTTAAACTATTGCATGAAGCTCTGTTAACCCCATTCTAGAAAGAATGTGGAGATTGTGGAGAGGGTGCAGAAGGGAGTTACCAGAATACTGCCTGGATTAGATGGTATGAGCTATAAGGAAAGGGTAGATAAACTTGGATTATTCTTCCTGCGGCATCAGAGACTAAAGAGATATCTGACAGAGGTTTTAAAGTTGTGAGAGGCTTAGCCAGTCAGAATCTTTTCCCTAGGGTAGAAATGTCAGACACCTGATGATGTGCTTTTATGATTAGAGGGAGAAAGTTTTAAGGCCATGTGAGGGGCAAGTATTTTTATTACACAAAGCATGTTAGGTGCCTAGAATAGGTTACCAGGATAATAGTGGAATCAGGCAGCTTGTTGAAGTTTGAGGCTTTTAGTAAACACATGACCAGAATGAATGGATGTTGATGATACACAGGAGGAGGACATTTAGTATAAATTGGCATCAAGATTGGCACAACATCATAGGCCAAATAGTCCATCTAGTATTATACTGTTCTATGCTCTATGTTTAAAACATACTTGGCACAATCCATGAGAAACAAATAGAAATCATTTTAACAATGTTGATGGCTAGCCTTTGTGTTATAGAACAAAGTTTATACTGTGCACATTCGATCTAATCATGGAATATTAGAACAACAAAGTGTTATTACATTTGGACAAGCAGACCTGTCACTGGCTACAGAAAATCTGTCAGGTGACTGGAGGACAGTAAAGATAATACCTTTATTCAAAAAATGTAGCTAGGATAAGCTAGGTATTTTTACAGGCCAGTGACTCTAACATTAGTTATAGAGAAATTGTTGATATAATGATCTGAGGGACATGATTGTTCTGCACTTTGGGAAGTAAGGATAATAAAGGGTACTCCGCATGGCTTTAAGGGGAAATCATCTCCAATTAATTCAACAGCTTCAGATAATATGATTGTTGTTATTTCATTTGACAGTAATCAGGCTGTATAGATGGTATGACATCCCCCCACCTCTGCTTCAATGCTGTCCAATGTAGATTCTACGATTATTATTCCACTGGAATCAATGGAATGACAATACACAGGGGATGGACTGAGTGGAAGTGAATGGTGGGGCATGCAGACTTTGAGTAATGTGGCAGCTGAGATTTACAGAAAATAATAAATGCTGTATTTGTTTTTTTTTACGTATTTTTGTGTTGAAATGCACACTGAGCAGAAATGACTTTAGGTGGTTTGTATTTGCCGGATGCCAAGTTCAGCAGCTTTCAATTTCAGTAACAGGTCTAAAATATATAGTAAGTAGATTTTCCTTGTGACAAGTGCACTTGTTACATCAGAACTTTTTTTAACCAATCCCCTGTATCTCTTTTACTTTAATATTCTCAAAGACCTATCACATCCCCAGAGACATTCTACACCATTCTAAAACATTCCAGTTCTCACAATAGCCAGACTTGAAGAGGTTCTATAGTAAGCTGTCAACTTACCTTGGGCCATTTTGTGAAGAATTTTGTCTTCACTTTGATTTGACACCAACTAAAACTGTTTCTTGCAGTAAGTATGATGGAGACTCTTTCATATCTTCAACAGAGCTGGCCTCAGAGGTAAAGGCTCATTCTGGCTATATCTCAGTGTTAATCTCCTGCAATTGTTTGCTTCTTAAACAAGAATTAAAACAGTAGCACACATTAAACTGTTCATCCTAAGACTTTTGAAATAATCCACAAGGACAGCAAACTCTTAAAGGTTGATTATGTTAAAATGACTTACCACAGTCATAGCTGTCTGAGATTAATTAGATGTTTCATAAGGGTTTGAGCTCTCTACAGGCATTGGGTCTATCCCAGCAAAGTAATTAATTTCACAACTGCAAGTTTTCATCACCAAGGCATCCATTGGTGCATCATTACAATTAGTATCTTTAATTAAACTGAAAAAAAATGCCATTCATGTCAGATTTAGTGTTATAATGCAGAATTTTAACCTGGTTCTCTTGGGACATAACTTGCAGCTGCTAAAGAAAACATAATGGCCCATCATTTGCTGTAGCAGAGTGTCTAATGGGCTCTGCTGTTAGTGGCTCGTTGTGCATTCAGTCTTTGAAAGTTTTTACATGGAAACTTGTGAAAGTGCAAGCTAATAAGGTACAACAGGGATAACAGGCAATCTAGAACTCAATGAAGGAAATTGACATAATTACAAAGACATTAAAGCACAGTATATACAAGTAGTGATATATTTTCAGGGCTGCATACATAAAAAGTATTTGCATTTTAGGTCTTTAAGTTGCCAAATAAATGTTCCGGACACTGACATGACTACATCACTGTAAAGCCAACAGCAGCACATGACTTTACTATTCAATCAAGGTGACAACAGTAACACAGACATAGATGCACAGAATACAACAGTTGAAAAACTTAAGAGTTCTTAACTGAAGAAAATATTTTAGTTCTATAAAACTTATCAAGTAGTCCAGACAAAATATACCTTCAATGTTAAGATTATTAAAATCCAGAGAATACCTGAGGGAAAGAAACAAACCTGGCATGTGTGATTTAGAAATAAGACCAAATGATTGGTTTGAACAAATGTGTAAGTGAATGAAAAAGTTAACGGGGCAAGTCAAGACTTTTACTAATCGATTGGGAAAGAAATGCGAAACTTGCAAAGATCTACAAAAACAGCATGATAGTGACAGTAAAACATCTAGAAAACAAATCTCTTAATTAAACAAACAAGTGTAAAAAATTGAAATGCATGCTCCAGGGCTTGGAAGCAATCTGGAACAAAATGAGAAAGCACAGGGGAGACTTCAATTGGGCAGTCCTAGCTGTGAAGCTTTGAGTGACACTGCCAGTTTTTCTACTTCTAATGTTCAGCCCTGGAAAACACCTCCTACATCAAACAATCCCTGGAGACAGCAACACCACCTGAACTCCAAGGAACCATAACCTATATCAGGACAGTCCTCCAAGACAGCAACAACATCTGAACATCACATGGACTCTACAGCAGCCCCTAGTGACTCAAGTGAGGATGATGGCAATGTAACAATAAGATTGACAGTTATGTCACAGCTTGCTCCAATAAGACTAATGAAGTGAAGACTCTCAGGACTAAAGATGAAACCATTGCTAATCAATGCATTGGCAAGCTAACACAACTAGGAGTAAATCCATCAATTATTGCCTAATCACTCAACAATCTGCTCAAGGGCAGTCGACACTCAGATGACCCTGTGACTCTTAAGGAAGAACAACAGAAAGCATATGAAACTATAAAGGTGACATTATGCACCACACTTGCATTAGGAATCCCCAGTACAGGTAGAACATTTATCCTGTATGTTAACAAGAAACATGGATACATGATGGCAGTTTTAACTCAAGGATATGGAGATCTACTGCATTCTGTTGGATATTACTCTGTTAAATTGGATAATGTAGCATTAGAATGGTGTCCATTTTTCTGAGCAGTGCAGGCAAATGATTTGGCAGGCAAGGCTGTTCTTAGCTTGGTGCTTGATCAAATTTTACATGTTTGATGTCCATACTCAATGCATTTTTTATTGACTATGAATAAGGCCTCTCAGCTAACATCTGCTCAGAGGTCCAAGTGGTCTACTGTTCTTGAGGCACCTAATATCAGCATTCAATGAGCAAGTCCAGTGAATCATGCTACACTGTTATTGTCAAACATAAAAGACTATGATTACCATGACTACGAGAATAATTACATGCCAAGAAGCTGCAAATTACTACAAAGAAACACCTTTATCAAATCCTGATTTGATTCTGTAAATTGGTGGCTCCTCTGTGATTGCAGGAGGAATTGAAATGGCTAGATTGGCTATTAGCTCTGGAACTGAAGTATTGGCATCAGGAAGCATGGTTCCTCATACCTCTGTGCAGCAGGCAGATCTAGAAGCCTCTAAGTTGGCAGAAGGATGATCAGCTAATATCTACATGGTTCTTGATATGCTTTTCAAGTTGTTCATGATTTTGGAGACTTATGGAGACAAAGGGTATTTTTTTCAACTATAGAAACCCCAATCAGAAATGGCCAACTAGTATGAGAATTGATAGATGTCATACACTGCCATCATTGTAAAGGCCACTCCAAAATGACCAGAATGGAAAGCAGTGGAAATGCATTTGTGAATGAAATTGTGAAAAGGGCAACGCAGGGAGAGGTAAAAGAAATAAAATGAGTAGAAGTGCCAAGAAAATATGCAGTGAACCTGACAAATGGAATTATGGAAACTAATGTGAACTTTATATCATAGATGATTATATCATAGATATTAGAGGGATGCAAGCTCAATGCTCTCACCAGGAGAAGTAGTACTGATATATGGGACTATGTTGCTTCCTTATATGGTACAGCAGATGCACTCCCTAGGACATATTGGAGTAGAAAAGATGAACAACAGATTCTCCCAATGTATTGGAACCCAAAGTTCAGGGCACATGCTCGACAAACACTTGAAATGTGTGTGACATGCCAGAAAAGGCAAATCGCAAAGCAACAGAAAAGCCATCACAATTAAGTGCTCCTGTCCCATCTGGTTCATTTTTACACTTACAAGTGAACTACATTGCTTTACCAAAGTGTCAAGGATACTCAGAAGTACTAGTAATGGTGGACAAGTTGTCACGATGGTTTGTAGTTATTGCAGCAAGGAAAGCCTTTGTCATAAACGCGAACAAAAAGCTCTGATTAAGGACTATATTCCTAGATGGGGATTGCCATGTCACCTCAACTCTGATCAAAGAACTCATTTCACTGGGAGTGTTTGTCAGGAATTATATTTGACTAATGAACATTAAATGGTCTCATCATTGTCAGCAGGACAAGTCGAATGAATGAATGGAACCATCAAACAATGACTGACTAATTAATATGAGAAAGATGTATCATGGCCTATTGCTTTTCCTGTGGTCTTGCATAGCATCAGAGCAACTCCATACAAGAAAACTAAAATAAGGCCATTCACAGTAGCTACAGACTGTCCTATTTTACTCCCAGGAGTCAATGGTTTCAGAGAGGTTGATATTAACCTTATGGCAGACAGTTTAGTTAACTTTTGTGCAAAATTAACCCAAACTGCCCATTCTGCTTCTCAACAGGTTTCTGCTGTGTAGAATAATCCAACAGAAGAACACATCCTGATTCCTAGTGAGCAGGACCTGATTAAGAAACCACACAAGGAGCTCCATGGGAAGGTCCTTATCAAGTGCTGTTGATTACCCACTCATTGGTGATAGTAGAAGGTAAAAATAATTGGATACATGCCAGCCACTGCAAGTGAGCAAAAATGGTACTTGACAAGGAAAACAAGTGCAGTGGTTAATGTGTTAGTAACTCTTGAACGAATCACTAACTAGCCAGAAGACTTCAAGCAAGTCAATAATTATTGGACATTATGAAGTTTATTCTACTGTTTTTAATTGTTATATTTTTGCCAATTTCCCCTACTAATATTTCTAATCATAATTTACATCATGTTACTTGCTTATGAGTGATTATTAATAGAAAAGTTCAAACTTGCTTAAGTGTTCTTACTCAGCTTCCTAATAATAACATAATCCTATGAATACTTTGAAGAATATATAGCCTTTGATATTTTCTACCATAGGTAGTTTTTATTATGTTATACTTAATGCAGATACAACAAGTTTTTCTGCTTCTGAAATTTCAGCTGTAATGATTCCAAATGTGTGGTTTAGAATCAAAAAGAGTATTGTTGCATCCAACCATTTAGTTGTTATTTTCTTTTCAGTTTAATAATCAATTGTCTGCTTGAAGTTTATATAATTACATATATGCAGTGGCATGCAAAAGTTCGAGCACTTCTGGTCAAAATTTCTGTTACTGTGAACACTTAAGTGAGTAGAAGATGAACTGATCTCCAAAAGTCATAAAGTTAAAGATGAAACATTCTTCTCAACATTTTAAGCAAGATTAGTGCATTGATTTTGTTTTGTACAATTTTAGAGTGGGAAAAATGGAAAGGAGCACCATGCAAAAGTTTGGGCACCCCAAGAGATTTGAGCTCTCAGATAACTTTTACCAAGGTCTCAGACCTTAATTAGCTTGTTCGCAATCATCGTTAGGAAAGGCCAGGTTATGCAAATTTCAAAGCTTTATAAATACCCTGACTCTTCAAACTTTGTCCCAACAATCAGCAGCCATGGACTCCTCTAAGCAGCTGCATAGCACTCTGAAAATTAAAATAATTGGTGCCCACAAAGCAGGAGAAGGCTATAAGAAGATGAAGAGGTGTTTTCAGGTAGCTGTTTCCTTAGTTCGTAAAGTAATTAAAAAATGTCAGTTTCCAGGAATGGTGGAGGTCAAGTTGAGGTCTGGAAGATCAAGAAAACTTTCCGAGAGAACTGCTCATAGGATTGCTAGAAAGGCAAATCAAAACCCCCATTTGACTGCAAAAGACCTTCAGGAAGATTTAGCAGATTCTGGAGTGGTGGTGTACTGTTCAACTGTGCAGCAACACCTGCACAAATATGACCTTCATGAAAAAGTCATCAGAAGAAAACCTTTCCTGCATCCTTACCACAAAATTCAGTGTCAGAAGTTTACAAAGGAACACCTAAACAAGCCTGATGCATTTTGGAAACAAGTCCTGTGGATTGATGAAGTTAAAATAGAATATTTTGGCCGCAATGAGAAAAGGTATGTTTGGATAATGATCCTAAACACACCTCAAAATCCACAATGGACTACCTCAAGAGGCACAAGCTGAAGGTTTTGCCATGGCCTTCACAGTCCCCCGACCTAAACATCATTGAAAGTCTGTGGATAGACCTCAAAAGAGCAGTGCATGCAAGATGGGCCAAGAACTAGAAGACTTCTGCAAAGAAGAATGGGCGAAAATCCCCCAAACAAGAATTGAAAGACTCTTAGCTGGCTACAAAAAGCTTTTACAAGCTGTGATACTTGCCAAAGGGGGTGTTACTAAGTACTGACCATGCAGGGTGCCCAAACCTTCGCTTCAGGCCCTTTTCCTTTTTTGTTATTTTGAAATGGTAAAAGATGGAAGTAAAAAAAATAATTTTGCTTAAAATATTATAGAAATGTGTCATCCTTAACTTTTTGCCTTTTGGAAATCAGATCATCTTTTACTCACTTAGCTATTCACAGTAACAGAAATATGACCGGGGTGCCCAAACTTTTGCATGCCACAGTACATGCAACTGCTTAGCATGGTTCCTAGTGGCCTCAGGATGTATATGCAGTTATTCAGTAAGTCCCCTAGCGGTTACATTTGTATGATTCTGGAAAGTTCTGCCAGCTTCTCTTTGTGCTACATTATTTAAATAGGAGCTTTTTCATGGTTTAACTCTTATCTACAAATTGAACGGATTTTTTTCTTATCTATGTGTTATAAAAAAAGGCTACTCCACATTGTGCACTATCATTTGTTTTTGACTTACTCTCCCTTTCTTCAATTAGTCAACCTCTATCACAGTCTATTTTCCAACTCACTTTATTCTATTAACACTTAATAAAACAATAGTGTTTCTGGGAATAATGCGGAAGGTGCAGGATCAGTTCGTTCCAAAGAGGAAGAAAGAACTTAAGTGGTGTAAGGGGAGGCCGTGGCCGACAAGGGAAGTAATGGACAGTATAAAAATAAAAGAGAAGAAGTATAACATATCAAAGACGAGTGGGAAGCCGGAGGATTGGCAAACTTTAAAGAGCAACAGAAGGTAACTAAAAAGGCAATACGCGGAGAAAAAATGAAGTACGAAGGTAAGCTAGCCAAGAATATAAAGGAGGATAGTAAAACCTTCTTTAGGTATGTGAAAAGGAAAAAAAAATAGTTAAGGCCAAAATTGGGCCCTTGAAGACAGAAACGGGTGAATTTATTATGGGGAACAAGGAAATGGCAGCCGAGTTGAACAGGTACTTTGGATCTGACTTCACTAGGGAAGACACAAACAATCTCCCAGATATAATAGTGGCCAAAGGACCTAGGGTAATGGATGAACTGAAGGAAATTTATGAGGCAGGAAATGGTGTTGGATAGACTGTTGGTCTGAAGGCCGGTAAGTCTCCGGGACCTGATGGTCTGCATCCCAGGGTATTTAAGGAGGTGGCTTTAGAAATCGTGGATGCATTGGTAATCATTTTCCAATGTTCTGTAGACTAAGGATCAGTTCTTGTGGATTGGGGGGTGGCTAATGTTGTCCCTCTCTTCAAGAAGGGAGGAAGAGAGAAAATAGGGAATTATAGACCGGTTAGCCTGACGTCGGTGGTGGGAAAGATGCTGGAGTCAATTATAAAAGATGAAATTACGACACATCTGGATAGCAGAAACCGGATTGGTCCGAGTCAGCATGGATTTACAAAGGGGAAATTCTTCTGGAATTTTTTGAGGATGTAACTATGAAAATGGACAAGGGACAGCCAGTGGATGTAGTGTACCTGGACTTTCAGAAAGCTTTTGATAAAGTCCCACATAAGAGATTAGTGGGCAAAATTAGGGCACATGGTATTGGGGGCAGAGTACTGACATGGATTGAAAATTGGCTGGCTGACAGAAAACAAAAAGCAGTGATTAATGGCTCCCTTTCGGAATGACAGGCGGTGACCAGTGGGGCACCGCAGGGTTCAGTGCTGGGACCGCAGCTGTTTACAATATATATTAATGATTTAGATGAGGGAATTAAAAGTAACATTAGCAAATTTGCCGATGACACAAAGCTGGGTGGCAGTGTGAAATGTGAGGAGGATGTTATGAGAATGCCGGGTGACTAGGACAGGCTGGGTGAGTGGGCAGATGCATAGCAGATGCAGTTTAATGTGGATAGATGTGAGGTTATCCACTTTGGTGGTAAGAACAGGAAGGCAGATTATTATCTAAATGGAGTCAAGTTAGGAAAAGAGGAAGTACAACGAGATCTAGGTGTCCTTGTACATCAGTCACTGAAAGCAAGCATACAAGTACAGCAGGCAGTGAAGAAAGCTATTGGTATGCTGGCCTTCATAACAAGGGGAATTGAGTACAAGAGCAAAGAGGTCCTTCTGCAGCTGTACAGGGCCCTGGTGAGACCACACCTGGAGTATTGTGTGCAGTTTTGGTCTCCAAATTTGAGGAAGGACATTCTTGCTATTGAGGGAGTGCAGCGCAGGTTCACAAGGTTAATTCCTGGGATGGCGGGACTGTCATATATCGAAAGGTTGGAGCAAATGGCCTTGTATACTCTGGAATTTAGAAGGCTGAGAGGGGTTCTTATTGAAATATATAAGATTATTAAGGGATTGGACACGCTGGAGGCAGGAAGCATGTTCTCACTGATGGGTGAGTCCAGAACCAGAGGCCACAGTTTAAGAATAAAGGTTAGGCCATTTAGAACGGAGTTGAGGAAAAACTTTTTCACCCAGAGAGTGGAGGATGTATGGAATGCTCTGCCCCAGAAGGCTATGAAGGCCAAGTCTCTGGATGCTTTCAAGAAAGAGATGGATAGAGCTCTTAAAGATAGCAGAATCAAAGGTTACGGGGATAAGGCAGGATCTGGATCCTGATTGTGGATGATCAGCCATGATCACAGTGAATGGCAGTTCTGGCTCAAAGGGCCGAATGGCCTACTCCTGCACCTATTGTCTATTGTCTATTCAAACTACACATTTTGGTCCTCTTTCCTGACTTCTAAAAGAATTTTAGATTAATACATTAGAATCCAACAATTGTTCCCTTGCCCCATTTGTGTGAGTCCAATTTGTTTAGTGGGCTAGGAATATGAACATATTTATTTTGTTTGAAACTGCATTTCTTCTGGTTCATATAATAACATATTTAACTTGATTGTTTATCTTCAAATCTTAAAACAAAGTTTAGATGAACAGTCTTCAAGAATGTTCTCAATCTCCTTTCATCAGGAGTTCAGCAAACAAGTACCCTGAGCTTTGACTATCTCTGCAGCACTTACTTCTTGGGAACTCACTCAATTATTTTGATTGAATACTTTGTTTTTCCAGTTGAAGCTGAATGACATAAAGGAACAAGAATATGCTTGATATCACTTGGTATGATACTGATAGCAAACAGAATTCAATTATTCTCCAAGTTAAGAATGTTTTATGAATTTATTTTATATCTTTGACTCTTTGGGGTATACATCATTAATGTACAGATTTCTGACTTGCTATAGTGAATTGTACTCTCAATAGTACTCCTCACTCTCTGTCCAGAAGAGTGACAGGTAACAAAAACTTATAATGCATTTTTCAAAACCTATTTGATTTATAGATTTTTTCTGAACAAAATGTTTTCCAGAAATACAACATTTCTTCATAAGAAAAATGTCCATTGATTAAAACTATAAGTTGTAGCCCAAAATAAGCTTGTCATTTAAGCCATGGCAACAAGTCAGCTACAGTATTTCAGTAGCTGCACTTGAGCCAATAGGTAACGTATTAATTAATTTGTTTTTTATTTAGAGTCATAGTTCAGAATAAGCCTTTCTATCGCAACAAGCCTCACCACCCAACAACCCACCTATTTAATACTAACTGAATCACATGACAATTTAGAATGACCAATTAACCTATTAACCAGTACATCTTTGGACAGAGGGATTAAAAAAAATCCTTAGCAACGGTGCTGGAATTGAACTCCAAACTCCAGAACATCCCAAGCTGTAATAGTGTCATGATGCCCATTACTCTACCATAGCACCTCTTTAACTTAATTTTAATCATCCTTTTCCAGGAAATGGTCATTCTTATTTTCAGTGCAGTCTACAGCCTCTGTCTGAAAAAGTATCTGGTAGATGTTGGTCATAACTCTTTTGGCAGCTTTTTCTCATAAGTTTTGAAAATTATTGCATTTTCTAACCCATAATTTGAATAAAATTTGCAAACAGGGCTAGCAAGCTGAGGTTAATTAGTAAACAAAACTAATACAATTTCCTGCATTCTTTATTTCCTGTGTGACTGGTATGAACTTTAGAAAATACATTATCTCTCAAAATAGTATGTGTGCTGCACTTTAACCTCACCCTGACCACAGAGAGATAAGATGATTGTAGAGAGTTTTTGGATTCTTATCTGCACATTTTCAAACTGTTACTTAAAATGAGTTAGAAGGATTCCATTCAAACCATAATGTTGAAACTGATTCTAAAGCAGAGCATTCCCATCTGTCCCAGTCTCTTTTCCTTATAGTCCCTGTATCCCTACACCTTATGCTCTCTCCACTGTCCACTAACTCTCCTTATTATTACTTCACCATTTACCTACAGTAGCCAGTTACCTTTCTAGCTCATCATTGGAATATGGTAAGAAACTAGAGCAGTTAATGGAAGCAACCACAATCACAAGAAGAATGTGCTAACTTTGACTGGACAGCAGCTGAGTTTAAGATAGAACCTGGGTGCCTCGAGCTGTAAGGCGGTAGCACTAACTGTTGTGTTACCATGTCATCATTTTGTTCATTTTATTTAAAACATTGTAATCTGGTACACATAAATACTAAAGGTTAACCTTCAATTTAGTGACATAATTGGATTGCTCAGCAGCGTTAACACTTAACACATACATTTGTTTGTTTGGCTAAAATGGCCTGCATTACAGGTGGGGGTGGAATTGCTTTCCCTCATGCTCAAACATACATCCTGATGGATATATTAAGGAGTGGTCCTGACAAGATTTACAGAAAAGAGTTGTCTCAAATATCTGACTGAGAATAGAAGTCTGAATATTGACAAGATAAAGTGAAGAAAGTGGTTCTAAATGGACACATGTTTTCATCCAGATTTTGCAGCCTCCTATTACCTGCAAGGCATTTGAAGACACATCAGAGGCTTTACTTCCTAAGGAGTTTGAGGAGATGTGGTACGTCACCAAAGACCATTACGTATTTCTATAGATGTACAGTGGAAGAGATACTGATTGGTTGCATCACAGCCTGCTATAGTGACTCCAATGCAGGGAGTGCAAGAGTCCGCAGTAGGTTGTCAAGATAGCCTGCTCCAAATGGGCACAACCTTCTCCATCACTAAGGACATCTTCAAGAGACTGTTCCTCAGAAAGGCTACATCCATCTTCATCACATAGGACATGCTCTCATCTTGTAACTACCATCAAGACAGAGGTAGGGAACTTGAATACTCACATCAATTCAGAAACAGTTTCTTCCCTTCAATCATCATACTTTTGAACAGTTCATGAACTCATAACAACTACCCCATTATTCCTTTTCTTTGCACTATTTATTTTGTACTTAATTGTCAAGCTGTTGCACTGTACTGCTCATGCAAAACAACAAATTTGGGATGAAGGACAGATGCACGCTCATTCCGAAGGAAACATGGCCTAAGGATACCACACCTGAAGGGCCATCCAACTAAAGTGTTTTATCTCTTCTTGGGCAGATAGAAATATCACAATCTCTGGTAAAACCCAAGAAAGAGGGTTGTGTCTTTACATTAAGAAGAATTGGTGTGTGAACACTTCGGTCATGATGACACACTGTTCACATCTGGTAGAGTTTTTAATGGTGAAGTGCAGGTCGTTGGCTATTCTTTTTACTGAGGGAATTCACTACCATTGTGATTGTAGGTTAATACATTGTTCCCCGCACCTCCACCCCCATGCTAATGTTGGGGAAGCACTGCTTTATTGTGCCATTAGTGACATCCAAGCTGCACAGCCAGATAGTTTCTTTATTATTGCTGGTGAGTCAAACCATGTTAACATATAAACAGTCCTGCCTAAATTCTAGCAGCACGTTGACTTTGATACCAGAGGTGAGGAAACATTAGACCTGGTTTATATCAACAACAGTGATGCTTACAAGGTTGCCCCCTCCCTGCCCCCACCTCGGTTACCGTGACCACATCTAATATGTTAATTTCCGCATGTAGACTAGTGATTAAACTACTTCAAAGGAAGTTAAATATCTGACCAGAAGGACCAATGTCAGTATTACAGGACTGTTTTGAAAACTGAGACTGGACCACATTCAGGGAGATGGCTACCTATGGCCATCACAATAAATTCGATGAATATGTGGAATCTGTGACTGACTATATAGAGATGTGCATTGAGAGCATCACTGTTATTAAACACAGCTCTGTGAGAGCATATGAAAAGCCATGGTGGACAGTTGAGGTCCACTTACTGCTCAGAGATCAGAATCCTGCCTTCAGTTCAGGAAATATCAAGGCTCTTAGCTTAATAGGAGTGTACTTTTCTATGCAATGAAGAAAGAGAAACAGGATTATTCATTGACAATATACAGCCATTTCTGTTACACCAGAGACATGAGACGCACGTGTCAGGATATTCAGGCCATAACAGATGACAAGTCCACTCTGCGTATATGAGAACAATGGTTGGCCTAATCAACAACAACGATGTGATGATGCATAGAGAGGCTTGTAGAATGGTCTGAGCACAACAACTTGGGTCCCAACACGGACCAGACTAAAGTGATGATTGTGGTTTTTGCAGGCTGACCACTCCTCATTGCATATAAATGGGTTCTTCGTGGAGAGAGTTAGGAGCACCAAGTTTCTGGGAATGCATATAATGGATGATCTCACCTGGTCCCTCAAGATCACCTTTTAATTAATAAAGAATAAGACCATAAGCCATAGGAACAGAATTAAGCCAATCACCCATCGAGTCTGCTTCACCATTACATCACAGCTAATCCATTTTCCCTCTCAACCCTGTTATGCCTTCTCCCCTAACCTTTCACGCCCTGACTAATCAAGAACCTATCAAACTCCTCCTTAAATACACCCAATGACCTGGTCTCCGTAGTCATCTGTGACAAGGAATTTCACAGATTCACCAATCATCTAGCTAAAGAAATTCCTCCTCATTTCCATTTGAAATGGATGTTACTCTATTTTTAGGCTGTGCCCTCTGGTCCCAGCCTCGTTACAGGAAACATCCTCTCTATATCCGCTCCATCTAGACCATTCAAAATTTGATGAATTCAATGAAATCCCTCCTCATTATTCTAAATTCCAGCAAGTACAGGAACAGGGCCATCAGTGCTCTCCATATGGTAACCCATTCATTCCTGGAATTATTCTCGTGAACTTCCTCTGAACCCTTTCCAAGGTCAGCACATCCTTTCCTAGAAAAGGGATCGAAAACTGCTCACTATACTCCAAGTGCAGTCTGATCAATACCTTATAAAGACTCAGCATTACATCTTTGCTCATATATTTTAGTACTCTCAAAATGAATGCTAACATTACATTTGCCTTTCTTATGACCAACTCAACCTGGAAATTAACCTTTAAGCAATCCTGCATGAGAACTCCCAAATCCCTTTCCACTTCCTTTTACCAGAGTGCATGACCATGCACTTCCCAACTTTCTATTCTATCTGCCACTTTGTCCATTCCCACAATCTGTCTAAATCCATCTGTAGACACCCTGCTTCTTCAACACTACATGCCCCTTCTCCTATCTTCCTATTGTCTGCAAGCTGGCCACAAGCTATCAATTCCATTCTATAAATCATTGATTTATAACGTAAACAGAAGCTGTCCCAACAACAACCTTTGCAGAACACCACTAGTCAATGGCAGCCAACCAGAAAAGGTTCCCTTTATTTCCATATTTTGCCTCCTGCCAATCAGCCAATCCTTTATCCATGCTAGAATCTTTCCTGTAATGCCATGGGTTCTTTTTAATCAGCCTCATGTGTGGCACCTTGTCAAAGGCCTTCTGAAAATCCAAGGTTCTCCTTTGTCTATCCTGCTTGTTATTTCCTCAAGTAATTTCAACAGATTCGTCAGGCAAGATTTTCCCTTAACGGAACCATACTGATTTTGGCCTGTTTTATCATGTGCCTCCAAATATCCTGAGATCTCATCCTTAACAATTGACTCTAACATCTTCTCATCCACTGGGGTTAGGCTAACTGGCTTATAGTTTCCTTTCCTCTGCCTCCCTCCCTTCTTGAAGAGTGGAGTGAGGTGTCCAATTCTCTAGTCATCGAAATTATGCCAAACTCTGGTGATTATTGAAAGATCATTTCTAATATCTTCACAATCTCTTCAGCTACCTCTTTCAAGATCCTGGGGTGAATGCCACCTCGTCCAGGTGATTTATCAACCGTCAGGACTTCAGTTTCCCAAGCACCTTCTCCCTATTAATACAACTGCACTCACTTCTGACACTCTCGAACTGAGGGAAGACTGCTAGTGTCTTCCTTAGTGAAGTCTGATTCAAAATTCTTACTCAGTTAATCCGCTATTTCCTTGTTCCCCCATTACTATCTTTTCGGCATCATGATCCAATGGTCCAATATGTATCTAGCCTCTCTTTTAATCTTTATATATCCGAAAAAACCTTTTGGTATTGTCATGTACCCCGTGACGGGAATAAAGAACCAGCAGAGATGGAAAACACTTCAGAGTCCAGTACTGCTATAAACTAATAATATTTATTAGTAACTATGCAATACAGTGATATAAATGTAGATAAATCAAACAGGTTAGCAATGATTATATATATAATTAAGTATATCAGTAAATGTGGAAATATATGTATGAAAAACCAAGCTTCTTTAAGTCTAGGGGTAAAAAGATACAGTCTTATGATGATGAGTAAAGTTCAGTTCAGTTCAGTTCGTGGTATTGAGTTGAGCAGTGATGGAGAGAGAGAGAGAGGGAGAGATTTGAGTCTTCAGGTGAACCTCCTATTTATCTCACTGTACTGGATACCAGCTGTCATTCAAATAACTCCTCCTTCCTCTCTCTGTGTAAGAAATGCAAGCAGGCGATGTCCTTGAAAAGTATCAACACGCTGCCGGAAACCATAACATTGAATGTCCATCAAATAACACCGCCTTTGGTCACCATAGCAACTTATGAGCTGCTCAGTGCCATCTCTCTCTCCAACTCAGCAGAACTCCAAAAGTTAACCAGTTCTTCCTCATGCCTTAAAGTGACAGCCCAACAGTTAGTCTTCGTCTCTCTCTCTCTCTCTCTCTCTTTCAAAACAAGATATCGATGTTAAATAACTCTCTCTCTTTTCAAAAGCACAGTTAATAGGGGTAAACAAGCACAGTTCATAGGGGTAATTCAGGATCCCGTCACAGTATCCTCTGTGATATTATTGGCTAGCTTACCTTCATATTTAATCTTTTCCCTCCTATGGCTTTTTCAGTTACCTTCTGCTGGCTTTTAAAAACTTTCCAATCCTCTATCTTCCCATTAATTTATGCCTTCTCTTTTGCTTTTATGTTGTCTTTGACTTTCCTTGTCAGCCACAATTGTATCACTCTGCCTTTAGAATATTTCTTCTGCTTTGGGATGTATCTATCCTGCACCTTCTGAATTGCTCTCAGAAACTCCAGCTATTGCTGTTCTCCTGTCATCCCTACTAATCAAATTTGGCCACCTCATCTCTAATAATATCAATAATAGCAATAACAATAATAGTCATAATAATAAGTACTTTATTGATCCCAAGTGAGAAAATTTCTATGTCGCTATAATTCCTTTTACTCCATTGTAATACTGATGCATCTGATTTTAGCTTCTCCCTTTCCCAGGGTGAATTGTATCATATTATGATCATCTCATACCTTTACCTTAAGCTCCCTAATCAAATCCAGTCCATTATACAACACCTGTCCAGAACAACCTTTCCTCGAGTGTGTTTGACCACAAATTACTCTAAAAAACCATCTTATAGGCTTTCTACAAATTTTCTCACTTAGGGCCCATGACTAGCCTAATTTTCTCAATTTACCTGCATATTGAAATCCCCCATGACTATCATAACATTGTTCTTTTGACATGTCTTTTCTACCTCCCTTTCTAATTTGTAGCCCATTTCCTAGCTACTGTTTGGAGGCCTATATGTTACTCCCATCAGAGTCTTTTTACCCTTAGAGTTTCTCAACTCTGCCCACAAAGATTCTACATCTTCCAGTCCTATGTCTCCTCTTTCTAATGATTTGATTTCAGTTTTTACCAACAGAGATACATCACCCCTTCAGCCGACCTACCTGCCCTTTCAATACAACATGCATCCTTGGATTTGAAGCTCACAACTATAATCTTTTTTCAACCATGACTCAGTGATGCCCACAATATCATACCTGCAATTCTCTAATGAACTGCAAGATCTTCTACTATATTCCATATACTGCATGCATTTAAATATAACACCTTTGGTCCTGTATTTATCATCCTTTTGTTCATGTCCCACTGCAAATTATCTGAATATAAATGTTTCCTATCAACTGCCTGTCCTTCCTGACAGTTTCACTACACACTGCATCTGCTTGTAAATCAACTCTGCCCTATCACTCTGGTTCCCATCCCACTGGCGTATTAGCTTAAGCCCTTCCCAACTACTCTACAAACCTGCTCACAATGGATATTGGTTCCCCTCAGATTTAGGGTTAACCTGCCAATTTTGTGCAGGACACATGTTCCCAAAAGAGATCTCAATGATCCAGAAACCTGAAGCCCTGCCCCCTGTAGCACCTCCTGGTCTAAAGCACTGCAGTGTCTCCACACCCTGAGGAAAATGAGGCAAGCAAGGCTCTCCTCCTTCCTCCCATTCTAACCAGTTTTTACAGGAGAACCATTGAGAGTGTCTTGACCAGCTGAATCCTGGAGTCTCATGCTGGAATTGCAAGGCATCTGACAAGGATGGCAAGGACTGCTGAGAGGATCATTGAGGTCTCTCTTCCACCCAGACCTGATACTAAACAGGAACGCTATATATGCATGCCCATTAGCATTTTCAAAGACCCCTCCCATCTGTGCCACAATCACTTTGATGCTCGACCATCATTCAGGGGGTATCATAGAATTAAGACAAGGAATGCTAGGTTTGGAAAGAACTTCTTTCCCTAGGCCATGAGACTACTGAAGTCCCCGCCACCACCCAGATCCTATCAGGTATTTAGCACCAGTAGTATTATATTGTTTACTTTTTAACTTGTGTCATACATGTACCTTATGCTAAGTGTCAGTCTTCTGGAATATATTTTATTTGTCAATTTATATCTGCTAATATTACTTTATGTGTTGCATGTGAGCACTTTGGTCTGGAGAAGATGTTTTGTTTGGTGGGATATACATGTACAACCTAATTCTGATCTGTATATGAATAGGTTAACCTGAATTTTAGAACAAAGCTATTTGCATAAAAAAGACCATGGCAAACCTGCCATCTTGGCAACCCAAGCCATTATACAGACTTGAATGGTTCAGGGGCAGGAATGGTTACTTGGAGTGCCAGGCTATAGATGTTTCAGAAAGGACAGGGAGGGAGGTTATAGAGGTGGGGGCATGGCACTGTTGATCAGAGATAGTGTCACGGCTGCAGAAAAGGAAGAAGTCACGGAGGGATTGTCTATTGAGTCTCTTTGGGTGGAATTTAGAAACAGAAAGGGGCCAATAGCTCTACTGGGTGTTTTTTATAGACCACCCAATAGTAACAGGAAGATAGAGGATCAGATAGGGAGACAGATTCTGGAAAGGTGTAATAATAACAGGGTTGTTGTGGTGGGAGAGTTTAATTTCCCAAGTATTGTTTGGCATCTCCCTAGAGCAAGGGATTTAGATAGGGTGGAGTTTGTTAGGTGTGTTTAGGAAGGTTTTCAGTCACAAGATGTAGAAAATCCTACAAGAGGGGAGGCTGTATTGATCTGGTATTGGGAAATGAACCTGGTCAGGTGTCAGGTCTCTCAGTGGGAGAGCATTTTGGAGATAGTGATCATGATTCTATCTCATTTACCACAGCATTGGAGAGGGATAGGAACAGACAAGTTAGGAAAGCGTTTAATTGGACTAAGGGGAAATATGAAGCTATCAGGCAGGAACTTGGAAACATAAATTGGGAACAGATATTCTAGGGAAATGTACGGCAGAAATGTGGCAAATGTTCAGGCGATATTTGCCAGGAGTTCTGCATAGGTACGTTCCAATGAGACAGGGAAAGGATGGTAGGGTACAGGAACCGTGGTGTACAAAGACTGTTGAAAATCTCGTCAAGAGGAAAAGAAAAGCTTACGAAAGGTTTTAAAAAAGTGTAGGTAATGAAAGAGATCTTGAAGATTATAAGGCTAGCAGGAAAGAGCTTAAGAATGAAATTAGGAGAGCCAGAAGGGGCCATGAGAAGGCCTTGCCAAATAGAATTAAGGAAAACCCCAAGGCATTCTACAAGCATGTGAAGAGCAAGAGGATAAGACATGAGAGAATAGGACCAATCAAGTGTGACAGTGGAAAATTGTGTACGGAACCGGGGAGGATAGCAAAGATACCTAATGAATACTTTGCTTCAGTATTCACTATGGAAAAGGATCTTGGTGATTGTAGGGATGACTTACAAAGGATTGAAAACCTTGAGCATATAGACAATAAGAAAGGGGATGTGCTGCAGCTTTTGGAAGCATCAAATTGGTTAAGTCTCTGGGATCGGAGGAGATCTAACCCAGGCTACTGTGGGAGGCAAGGAGGAGATTGCTGTGCTTCTGGCAATGATCTTTGCATCATCAATGGGGTCAGGAGTGGTTCCAGAGGATTGGAGGGTTGCAGATGTTATTCCCTTATTCTAGAAAGGGAGTAGAGATAGCCCAGGAAATTATAGACCAGTAAGTCTTACTTCAGTGCTTAGTAAGTTGATGGAAAAGATCCTGAGAGACAGGATTTATGAACATTTGGAGAGGCATAATATGATTAGGAATAGACAGCATGGCTTTATCAAAGGCAGGTCATGTCTTACGAGTCTGATTGAATTTTTTGAGGCTGTGATTAAAAACATTGATGAAGATTGAGCAGTAGATGTAGTGTATATGGATTTCAGCAAGGCATTTGATAATGAACCCCAAGCAAGGGTTATTGAGAATGTAAGGAGGCATGGGATCTTTGTGGATCCCGAGTTGGCTTGCTCACAGAAGGCAAAGAGTGGTTGTATTCTGTATGGAGGTTGGTGACCAATGGTTTGCCTCAGGGATCTGTTCTGGGACTCCTTCACTTTGTAATTTTTATAAATGACCTCGATGAGGAAGTGGAAGGATAAGTTAGTAAATTTGCTGATGACCCAAAGATTGGGTGTGTTGCAGATAGAGTGGAGGGCTCTCAGAGGTTACAGTGGGACATCAATAGGATCGATAGCAAAACTGGGCTGAGAAATGGCAGATGGAGTTCAACCCAAATAAGTGTGAGGTTATTCATTTTGGTAGGTCAAATATGATGGAAGAATATAATATTAATGGTAAGTCTCTTGGCAGTGTGGAGGATTAGGCAGATTCTGGGGTCTAAGTCTATAGGACACTCAAAGCTGCTGCACAGGTTGAGAAGGCATTTGGTGCATTGGCGTTCATCAACTGTGGGATTGAGTTTAAGAGCTGAGAGGTAATGTTACAGCTTTATAGGACCCTGGTCAGGCTCCATTTGGAGTACTGTACTCACTTCTGGTCACTTCACTACAGGAAGGTTGTGGAAATTATAGAAATGGTGCAGAGGAGTTTTACAAGGATGTTGAATGTCTTATGAGAACAGGTTGAGTGAACTCGGCCTTTCTCCTTGGAGCGACGGAGGATGAGAGGTGACCTGATAGAGGTGTATAAGATGATGAGAGGCATTGATCGTGTGGATAGTCAGAGCTTTTTCCCCAGGGCTGAAATGGCTAACATGAGAGGGCACAGTTTTAAGGTGCTTGGAAGTAGGTACAGAGGAGAGGTCATGGGTAAGTTTTTTATGCAGAGGGTGGTAAGTGTGTAGAATGGGCTGCCGGTGATGGTGGTGGAGGCGGATATGATAGGATCTTTTAAGACAGCGGTCCCCAACCACCGGGCCACAAGGCCGCGAGGAAACGATATGATTTGGCGATAGGAGTCAGCTGCACCTTTCCTCATTCTCTGTCACGCCCACTGTTGAGCTTGAACGCACGCGAGGTCATTACCCGCACGTCATCCATGTCAGCGCGGGAAGGAGATCAACTCCTCGAGCTTACAAATGACGACGGGCTGAAAAGTATGTTTGACATAACATCTGTGCCAGCATTCCGGATCAAAGTCAAGGCTAAATATCCTGAGATAGTCAGGAAAGCACTGAAAACGTTGCTTCCATTTCCAACATATCTCTGCAATGAATGCAACGAAAACTAAATTGCGGAATAGACTGGACATAAGGAACCCCCTTCGAGTATCGCTGTCTCCCATCACCCCTCGATAGGACCGTGTTGTTGCAGGGAAACAAGCCCAGGGCTCCCACTGATTCAGCGATATTGGTGCGTTGCAATGATTTTATATTTTCATACGAGGAAAATATGCACTGTGTGTTTGATATCCAAACGTTACTTAAAATGTTATGATGCTATTATAAGTGACTTACATAACCATGTAACAATTACGGCATGGAAACAGGCGATCTCGCCCCTTCTAGTCCGTGCCGAACGCTACTCTCACCTAGTCCCACCGACCTGCAATCAGCCCATAATCCTCCATTCCTTTCCTGTCCATATACACATCCAATTTTTCTTTAAATGATAATATCGAACCTGCCTCTACCACTTCTACTGGAAGTTCGTTCAACACTTCAAGCTCCCCTGTCCTCCCCTGATAATTGTCTTATCGCTATATTCATGCGAGGAAAATATGCGCTGTGTGTTTAGTATTAAATTCGTTAGATAAACCCTTTTAGAAACGAAATTGAGTGTGTTAGCCACTTATCACCTATATTCCAGTCGTGATTAACACACCCCGCCGCCGCCAACAGAATTGGCAAAAACAATTTTTAAGAACTCGGCACGTAAACGCATGCGCAAGTTACGCATGCGCACTGGTGCCTGTGCAAGGCTTCATGCTCATTGTAGTCTTTATCGGGGTAAACCCAATGTACTTAACTGCTACTCTTGTACGTTGGCAACCCTACGCCCCCCCACCTGTCGGCTGGTCCGCAAGAATATTGTCGATATGAAGCCGGTCCGCAGTATGAAAAAGGTTGGAGACCCCTGTTTTAAGAGACTCCTGGATAGGTACATGGAGCTTAGAAAAACAGAGGGCTATGAGTAACTTTAGGCAGTTTCTAAATAAGTACATGTTCGGCACAGCATTGTGGGCCAAAGGGCCTGTACTGTGCTGTAAGTTTTCTACGCTTCTATGTTCCTATCTTCTTTTAAATGAAGTTACAACTTGTTTATCTCATATAACATTTTGAGAAAATCCAAGGTTTCAATTTGCAAAGAAATGTAAGTTTGCTGCAGATCTATCCAAAAAGTTCAAAACTAATCAATGATCTCTGTGCACTAGTGTGATGTTGCATAAAGAAGAGATGTTCCTTTCAAAATTGTTTAATAATATTAAATGGAAACAAATATCATAATAAATCTGTCATAAATTTGAAATATGAATGCTCACCCTGATGGACTGTTTATTGTCGCCAGAGATTTTTTTATTTTTGGCTTATGCATGCGTGCGTGTGCGTCTCTGCGTGTGCATCTGTGTGCGTGTGTGCGTCCATGCGTGTGCGATGTTGGTAGGATGATGTCTTTTTCATGCCTTTACAAGGCACGGAGAGAGAGAGAGATTGTGTGGCGCGCGACTCCTGACACAGACATTTTGCCATATTTTTCCCTTTATTTTACGAGGTCGAGTTCGACTGGGTTCGAACCTGGGAACCTCCATTCCAGAGTCCAGCGCTGATGTCATTGCGCCATCAGGTGGCCCGTCGCCGGAGATTTTAACCATCCGAACCTCAAATCAGTGCTCCCCAAATTCCATCAGCATGTAGACTTCGCAACGAGAGGGGAGAACACGTTGGACTTTGTTCACACAAACATCCCCGACACATACCGGGCAGAGCCCCGCCCCACCTCAGTTACTCAGACCACATCTCTGTTATGCTAATCCCCGCATACAGACCACTCGTCAGACGCTCCAGACCAGTTCTGACACAGGTGAAAACCTGGCCAGCAGGAGCCATCTCTGCTCTTCAAGACTGCTTTGAGCACACTGACGGGCACACGTTTAGGGAGGCTGTAACCGATGGCGACTCCACCAACTAAAGGAGTACACGACATCAGTGACTAGCTACATCAGCAAGTGCATCCATGATGTCACTGTGTCCAAGACCATCACTACACACTCTAACCAGAAGCCATGGATGACCACGGGGATGCGTGCGCTGCTGAGGACTCTTGACTTCGCCTTCAGAGCAGGTGACGAGGCAGCCCTAACAACAGCGAGGGCTAAACTGTCCCGGGCCATCAGAGAGGCAAAGCGTGCACACACCCAGCAAATCCACAGCCACTTCCAGGACAGCAGTGACACGCAGCACACTTGGAAGGGCATTCTGGACATCACCAGCTACAGGACATCACCTGCCTGTGCTGGTGATGCCTCCCTCCCAGATTCATTGAACAACTTCTACGCTCGTTTCGAGGTGGAAAATGACGTGGTGGCAAGGAGGACCACTCCTCCTCCCAACGACCATATGCTGTGTCTTACCGTGGCTGATGTCAGGAAAACTCTATGCAGGGTCAACCCACAGAAGGTTGCTGGACCAGACAATATTCCTGGCAGAGTGCTCAGAGGATGTGCAGACCAGCTGGCAGATGTTCTCACTGACATCTTCAACATCTCCCTGAGCAGCACCGTCGTTCCAACGTACTTCAATACTGCCACCATTGTCCCCGTGCCAAAGAAGTCTTCAGTGTCCTGTCTCAATGTCCCGTTGCACTCCCATCCATCACCATAAATTGTTTCGAGAGGCTCGTCATGAGGCACATCAAGACCCTGCTGCCCCCCTCACTGGACCCCCTGCAGGTTGCGTATCGTCCCAACCGTTCAACAGACGACATCATTGCCATTACCCTCCACCTGGCCTTCACCCATCTGGACAAAAAAGACACATACGTTCGAATGTTGCTTATAGATTTCAGTTCAGCATTCAACACAATCATTCCTCAGAAACTGATTGGAAAGCTGAGCCTACTGGACCTGAACACCTCCCTCTGCAACTGGATCCTAGACTTCCTGCCTGGGAGACCACAGTCAGTCCGGATTGGTAGCAGCATCTCCAACACCATCACACTGAGCACGGGGGCTCCCCAGGGCTGTGTGCTCAGTCCACTGCTGTTCACTCTGCTGACCCACGACTGTGCTGCAACACACAGCTCGAACCACATCATCAAGTTCGCCGATGACATGACTGTGGTGAGTCTCCTCAGTAAGAACGACGAGTCAGCATACAGAGAGGAGGTGCAGCGGCTAACAGACTGGTGCAGAGCCAACAACCTGTCTCTGAATGTGAACAAAACAAAAGGGATGGTTGTTGACCTCAGGAGAGCACGGAGCGACCACTCTCCGCTGAACATTGACGGCCCCTCCGTTGAGATCATTAAGAGTATCAAATTTCTTGGTGTTCACCTGGCGGAGAATCTCACCTGGTCCCTCAACACCAGCTCCATAGCCAAGAAAGCACAGCAGCGTCTCTACTTTCTTTGAAGGCTGAGAAAAGTCCATCTCCCACCCCACATCCTCACCACATTCTACAGAGGATGTATCGAGAGCATTCTGAGCAGCTGCATCACGGCCCAGTTTGGGAATTGCACCATCTCGGATCACAAGACCATGCAGCGGATAGTTCAGCTGAGAAGATCATCGGGGTCTCTCTTCCCACCAATATAGACATTTACACCACACGCTGCATCCGCAAAGCAAACAGCATTCTGAAGGACCCCACGCACCCCTCACACAAACTCTTCTCCCTCCTGCCATCTGGCAAAAGGTACCGAAGCATTCGGGCTCTCACAACCAGACTGCGCAACAGTTTCTTCCCCCAGGCCATCAGACTCCTTAATACCCAGAGACTAGACTGACATCTACACCATTTATTATTATATTGTGATTTGCCCTCTACTGTGCCTATTCTCTTGTTTATTATTTATTGTACTGCCCTGCATTGTTTTGTGCACTTTATATAATCCTGTGTAGGTCTGTAGTCTAGTGTAGTTTTTGTGTTGTCTCACGTAGTCTAGTGTAGCCTTGTGCTGTCTCATTTAGTGTAGTGCAGCTTTGTGTTGTTTCATGTAGCACCATGGTCCTGGCAGAATGTTGTTTCGTTTTTACTGCGTACTGTATCAGCAGTTTATGGTCAAAATGACAATAAATAGTGACTTGACTTGACTTAATTCAACCCATACTCTTTCCTTTGATATTTATTATTGAGGTTGTTTTATACAAATTTGCAAATAACATAAAACAAAATTTCTCTCCATGTTCAAAGTGAAAGATGGGTTAAGTGATTTTATGAAACTGCACATGTCCAAAACAACAATTAAAACAAATTTTGAAGCTGGCTTATAGACTTTTTTCAGTTCACATGACTGAGCCAAATTGTGCTGCTGTGGTTGTGAATTTCAAATTGGAAACATCATTATTCACCTACTTGTGTGATGGAAATTCACGATCTAGGGATGAGAGACATTTTGCAGAAGAAGTTGTCTAAAGTAATGTTTATAGTCAATCTGAACCAGTATTGTATAGCTATCAAGCCAGTTGTTGACTTAAGTTAAACTGCAATCTAATCAGAAGAAACAATATTATTTGTCAACCTAAGGTTCCTGCCATCTAACTTGTAAAAATATCACACACAGGTGAAATCATTACTAGATGATTTGCAAAATAAAATAGAAGCCTGTAAAGATCGGGAGGAGTTACAGAAGTGCAAACATGTAGTCCACTCCTCAGTCTTGACCTGAGAAGGATCACTTCCCAGAGCCTTCATTTTCAGTACAGATTATATGTTTATCTGCAACTCATTGCTATGTTTTCTAGTTTGTAAGAACTGTATTGGTGTTTAGAAATCCTTCGTAGAATTATAATCATGATAGAATTCATTCCACAAAGAAATGTGCCCTCTTTAAATTAAAAAAAAATGTCTGATCTGTAAATTTTTGTTGGTAATTCTTTCTTGGGCAGGAGACAGAATCTGCTCAAAATAGTAACACTTAATAGCTAAGCTACTTCAAAAAAGAAATTGAAGGTTTTTTTTGCAGTTCGGCAATGTATTCAGAAAGGTGTTCATCTTTTGATTAGTTCCTTTTGTAAATTCTAAATCTCTCAGTTATTGCCAGCGGTTAAGGGCTCAAGTGATTTTGTAAAATTGTAAGAGTTTCATCAAGCATCTTGCTTGCCGGCTTTTTAGGGGTTACTAGGATGCATAAGAGATTGTACATTCTTGGGCCCATTAAGCTAAGAAGTGTAGGGGCTTTTATTTTGCTCCTCTACGTTGCTCACGTTACAATACAGTTCAAACCTCTCGATATAGGAATCCCAGTCTTCATTAGCACTATCAAATTCATCAACTATCTTGACTGAAGCCATCGCCGTGTTATTTTCACTTTAAATTCAGCGCATCTTTCACTGTTACTCACGGGTCCTTTGGCTTTCTGATGCTGTCTAACTCTTGTTGTTTCATCCCATAACTTTCAGTGCAGTTGGTGATATTTTCTGACGTTCAGGTTCATACTCAACTACATATACATGAAATAAAAACACGCATGCAGGAGACGGCTTTAACAGGTGTATTCACCTTGCTGAGAGAAACAGAAAACAATGCACATGCACAAGCAACCAATCAATACGCAATGCAAAGTGCTAGGAAGTAGATCCATACATTACACTTGCTCCCCCCTTTAGATTAATGCAACATAAAACTGTATCTGTACAAAACATTCAATTTCCCTTTCATAACCCCATATTCTAAATAAACCTGTTTTCACAATAACTGTCCATAACTAACTTCACAGTTCTAATGGTTCAGTCTTTTGGGTGGCACTCCCTTTCTTTCAGGATAGCACCTCTGCACCTATGGAGTGGCATCAGTTTTGGCAGGTGTCTTCTCAATGATAATGTTCTCATTGCACTTCTGGACCTGTGAATTGACATTGGGTTTGGTAGGTGTCTTGTCTATGATGACATTTTCGGTTTCCCAGGTCACACTGACATGATCATCACTGAGACGTAAGTACAGGGACTGCAATGTGTCTGCCTTGTTGGATGCAATTGTTTCAGTTATGTTCTTCGGTTGAACATCCACATGACGTTTCCATGTCTGAATGCCAGCTTCTATGGGGTACATCAGTAGTCCAGTTCTTGTAGCTATCCTACTGGGTGTCCACTTGTCTTCTTGGTAATCATACGCTAGCACTTCCTGTCAATTCTCAAATCTTCTTGCTGCTTCACTTGGCAACTGGTTGAACTGTTTATTCTGCATGTCCCTCCATAGATCTGGTTTCAGGATGCCTATGTGAGATCTCAGATTCCTGTTCATGAACAGCATTGCAGGTGTTTGATTTGTCATTGCATGAACAGAGTCCTCATGCGCAAAAAAGGAAGTTGTCCACCTTTTGCTGCAATGGACTTCTTGAAGATTTGGATAAACCTTTCAGCTAACCCATTTACTAATGGGTTCCAAGGAGATGACTTGAAATGTCTGATGCCATCTTCCTTCATAAATAATTGGAATTCTTCTGATGTATACTGTATACTGTGTAATTTGTTCTGGTAAGCTATTTCTGGTGCAGATGGTCCTCAGAGTGGAGACAGTCTTTGCTGAAGTGGTTGACTTCATTGGTATAACCCCCAGCCTCTTCAAATGAGCATCCACAGCAGTCAGGAACATGGAGTCCATGAATCACCTAGTGAAGTCAATACAGTATGTGTTCTTTGCCATGGTGATGATGGCCACTCCCATGGGTGCAACAGTGGTTGTGGGGGTGCATTTTGATCTTTTTGGCATCCCAAACAGCTTTTGGCCAAGTCTTCAATCTGTTTATCTATTCCTGGCCACCACACGTAGCTCCAGACAAGACTCTTCATCTTGACTGTACCCAGGTGTCCTTTATGCAGATTTTCTACCACAGTTTTTGTGCACAGTTTAGAGGGAACCACAATACGAGATCCAAACATCAATGTTCTTTGACATACTGACAGCTGGTCTCGCCTTGCTGAGAACTCTAGAAACATACGATTGCCATGAGCTGGCCATCCTTGCATGGTGATTTAATAGACTTTTAACAATGTCAAGTCATTCCTTGTTTCCCTTTGTATTTCGTAATTTGTTACCGGCAACCATTAAAAACACCTCTGCTGAGTCACAGTATGAAGACTTTTCTTCTTCAGTTGCCAATAGTGGAAGATGTGACAAGTCATCAGTGTCTCTGTGTTGTTTGGTACCCTTGAAAACTATGTCAAAGGAGTGGGCTCCTAGGAATAGTATTTTACGTTATCACTGGATAGCAGTCATCAATGGAATTCCCTTCTTGGGTTTGAAAATGGAAGCAAGGCACTGGTGATCTGTTACTAGTGTAAATTTTTGTCCCTAGAGGTAGTGGTGGAACTTCTTTATTCCACATACTAGACTAAGGGGCCTATCGGTGGATATGTGTGTAGTTGTGTTCTGCGCTTGTCAGTGATCTTGAAGCAAATACAGTCAGGCCTTTAGATCCATCTTTCATAATTGGTGACAAACTGGCTCTAATACCATAAGGGGATTCATCACATGCCAGTCTGATGGGCAGGGATGGGTCATGATAGGTGAGCAGTTCATTGGATGTTATTAGTCTCTTTGTTTCTTTGAATACTTTTTCACATCTTTCTGACCATTCCCACTTTGCTCCTGTCTGTAACAGTGCACTCAATGAAGGCAGCACTGTAGAAATGTTTGGGAGAAACCGGTGGTAGGAGCTTACAAGGTCCAAGTATGATCTGATTTTTGACACGTTTTCCGATTTGGGTGCCTGTTGCACTGCTTCAGTCTTCTCTTTTGATATATGTAAGCCATGCTTGTCAATGACATGTCCACAATATGAGATTCCATTCTTGAAAAACTCACATGTCTCTCTCTTTGCCCACAAACCATACTCACTCAGCCTGGTGCAGACTTTACCAAGGTTCTGCAGGTGCTCCTCATCATTTTTGCCAGTCAATATGATGTCATCAAGGTAACATTGTTTTCCTGGGATATCTTGGAGCACTTGGTCCATTGCTCTTTGCTAAATTGCTGGAGCTGGTGTGATGTCAAAGATGAGATGATTATACTGGAACAGTCTCTCGTGAGTGTTGATTGTGAGGAAATTCCTGCTTGACTCCTCAATCTCCATTTACAGATAAGCTTGTAACAAGTCAATCTTTAAAAATCCTTCCCCGCCTGCCAAAGATGCAAAAATGCTGTCTATTTGTGGCAGGGGATACTGCACAATACGCAGCACTGGGTTGATGCTCACCTTGAAATCCCCACATATGCAAATAGCTCTGGCCTTCCCTTTCCTGATCACTGGGACAATGAGCGTGTCCCAATCACTCCACTCAACCTTGGAGAGAATTGCAGATGCCTGCAAGCTCTGTAATTCAGCATCCACTTTAGGATATAGTGCATAATACACTGGGTATGTTTTATGTAATCTTAGTGTTGCTATTTCATCCAGTTCAATTCTAGCCTTCACGCCTTTGAGTTTACCAATCCCTTTTCAAACACCTGCTCATTAGCATTAAGCAGCTGTGCCAGACTCTAGTTAGTACTACCACTTGTGATGCAATGCCTGTTGATGTCTCACTGAGAGATTTGATTGAGTGTCAGACTAGTTGGAATTTTCTCAACCATTCACATCCACATAGTGCTGGCACTCCACTTTTCAATACATTATGCCCTAACTGTTGTATTTGACCTTCATACATCACATTTACCTTCAGTTTGCCTTTGGGGAACACTTTTTCACCTGTGTATGTCTTTAGCATCACTGAGGTCTTCTCTAGTGATATCTTAGGAACCAGTCTGTTGTAGTCAGCCTCTGCCGACCCTGTATTCAGCTCCATTTTCAGTGTTACACCAAACACATCTATTATGATCTATAGCATATTGCAATCTGCTTCAGTATGTAGTTCACGACATGACAGTTCAACTTTGTCAGACTCCACACTGTCTACTTCTGTTTTGCATTCGGTAACTTTATGCATTTACTTAGTCTTGTGTTTGAGTCATTTTATTCAGTTATGCTTTTTGTCTGCCTTACACCTTCTCTCTATGTGACCTTGTCTGTGACATTTTCTGCAGACTTTTTCTTTGAACCAACAGTCATTGGCATCATGGGAGGGTTTACCAGATTGATACCACCTTTGGCTTTTTGCACCATTCAGGGACATTTTGTGCATTTCACATTCAAAACCCATTTTCTGTAGTTCTGCTGCATCCTTTGCTAGTTTCTAATGACATTGCAATGGTCAATGTCTGTTCTAAGGTTTGGACTCTTTTGGACAGTAGCCTCTTTTGAGTGTTTTGAATGTACATACCACATAGAAGCCTGTCCCTTAATAAACCAGAAAGTCCATCTCCAGATAGAGTATTGGGAAAGTTTGCGCAGTTCTGCAAAGTATTCAGAAAGGAATTCATCTTTTGATTGGTTCCTTTTGTAAAACTAAACCTCTCTTCTATTGTCAGTGGTTTAGGGTTCATACTTCTGGAATCAGAGTGAAGTCAAGATGGAGCTAAATGGCGACACCTTTGCTCGCATCTTCTGAAACAGCTTTATTTCTATCTCTGATATCTCTTGTTTTCCTTTTCAGGTTCCTTTGAGGATCCTGACTTGGAGTTACACTCTGACTTCGGTTCTTTGCAGGAATGGGAACTGCTCTCAGGGCCCATCGACTGGCCGCTTTTTGATATACCAAGGACGTGGCCTGGAAGACTAGTGCTCTTCAGGGTTCTGGATTTTTGTGGCTCTAGGGATGGGTTGATTCTAGGCTGGTGCCCCTGACTGAGGTGTCACGGGAGAACACAGAACATCAGGAGTACCTGCTAGGGTGGTGTGTCTGGAGAGCTGTGCCTTTTTGCTGCCAACTCTCTGGGCGCAGAGCTCGGAAAAAGAGACACAACAGATTTTAACACTGTAAATCAGTGAGTTGTTTGTTATGTCTTCCATCTCACTGTGAAATGGGGACATCTCTTTTCCCTTATTAGGGAGAGAGAGAGCCTGTGGTATGTTGAATTACCAGGTGAACGAGTAGCTTTTGAGGTACTGAAAGTCTGTACCTTTATTGATACTTTGCTGCACGCTTGAGTGCTCGGTGAAGGGTGCTGATTCTTTTTTCCTGGTGGGGGTTGGGGGGGTCGTTGCCTTGCTGTTGCTTTATGTGTGGGAGGTTGGAGCTGGGGGGTGCTTTGGGGCTTTCTAACATTTTAATTGTCATTCATTCTCTGTTTTTGTGAATATTTGCGATGAAAAAAAATTTCAGGATGTATATTGTATACATTTCTCTGACATAAAATGTACCTATTGAAACCTATTGAAGAGATTTTGTAAAATTGTAATAATTTTGTCGTGTCTTGCTTGCAGGCTTTTCAGAGGCTGCTAGGTTGCATAAGACACCATACATTCTTGGGCCCATTAAACTAAGAAGCATAGAACATCGAACATAGAATAGTACAGCACAGTACAGGCCTTTCAGCCCACAATGTTGTGCCGACCCTCAATCCTTGCCTCCCATATAAGACCCCACCTTAAATTCCTCCATATACCTGTGTACTAGTCTCCTAAACTTCACTAGTGTATCTGCCTCCACCACTGACTCAGGCAGTGCATTCCACGCACCAACCACTCTCTGAGTAAAAAATCTTCCTCGCATATCTCCCTTGAACTTCCCACCCCTTACTTTAAAGCCATGTCCTCTTGTATTCAGCAGTGGTGCCCTGGGGAAGGGGCACTGGCTATCCACTCTATCTATTCCTCTTATTAGCTTTTACACCTCTATCATGTCTCCTCTCATCCTCCTTCTCTCCAAAGAGTAAAGCCCTAGCTCCCTTAATCTCTGATCATAATGCATACTTTCTAACCAGGCAGCATCCTGGTAAATCTCCTCTGTACCCTTTCCAATGCTTCCACATCCTTCCTATAGTGAGGTAACCAGAACTGGATAGAGTATTCCAAGTGCGGCCGAACCAGGGTTTTATAGAGCTGCATCATTACATCGCGACTCTTAAACTCAATCCCTCAATTTATGAAAGCTAACACCCCATAAGCTTTCTTAACTACCCTATCCACCTGTGAGGCAACTTTCAGGGATCTGTGGACATGTACCCCGAGATCCCTCTACTCCTCCACACTACCAAGTATCCTGCCATTTACTTTGTACTCTGCCTTGGAGTTTGTCCTTCCAAAGTGTACCATCTCACACTTCTCCGGGTTGAACTCCATCTGCCACTCCTCAGCCCACTCCTGCATCCTATCAATGTCTCTCTGCAATCTTTGACAATCCTCTACACTATCTACAACACCACCAACCTTTGTGTCATCTGCAAACTTGCCAACCCACCCTTCTAACCCCACATCCATGTCGTTAATAAAAATCACGAAAAGTAGAGGTCCTAGAACAGATCCGTGTGGGACACCACTGGTCGCAATTCTCCAATCTGAATGTACTCCCTCCACCACCATCCTTTGCCTTCTGCAGGCAAGCCAATTCTGAATCAACCTGGCCAAACTTCCCTGAATCCCATGCCTTCTAACTTTCTGAATAAGCCTACCGTGTAGACCCTTGTCAAATACCTTACTAAAATCCATATAGATCACATCCACTGCACTACCCTCATCTATATGCCTGGTCACCTCCTCAAAGAACTCTATCAGGCTTGTTAGACACAATCTGCCCTTCACAAAGCCATGCTGACTGTCCCTGATCAGACCATAATTCTCTAAATGCCTATAGATCCTATCTCTAAGAATCTTTTCTAACAGCTTTCCCACCACAGACATAAGGCTCACTGGTCTATAATTACCCGGACTATCCCTACTACCTTGGCTAACTGTCCTGTTATCTCCAGCAATAACCCAAACATGGCTGCTACAGAGAAACCATTACCTCAGCAGTGAACATTACAAAGTAGTCATTACAACTGTTACTGATGGCTCGTTCAGGTTTCTCATGCTGTTTAACTCTTACTGTTTCATCATGTAACTATCGGTGCAGTTGGTGATATTTTCTGACATTCAGGTTTGTACACATCACCAATTTGTTGTGTCTGTGCAAAACTGCATATATATTAATTAAAAGCATGTATGTGGGAGATGGCTTTAACTGGTGTATTCACATTGCAGGGAGCGAGAGAGAGAACAATGCACATGTGTAGACAATAGTGCATGCACAGACTACAGATCAATGCGTAGTTCTGGGAGAAAGGACATTGCTGTAAAAGAAATTGTTTAAGGTTCAAGGTGTTTGCAGTTATTCTTGAACTAGTCTCTTCAGCCATCTTCTTCAGAAGGGCCACTGTCCAGACTGAGGAAACTGATTGTTGACTTAACTGAGACTGCAATCTAATCAGAAGAAACAACATGTAGCCCTGTCAGAGTCTGGGGCATATTGTCTGAGGGATGCTGCCACACTTGTCACGTTATTCTTTTCGTTGGAGACTAATGCTAGAGTCTGGGCCTCGCTATGATTTCCTATCATTATGCCTCTGTGATGCTGTGCTGGTCAGACCAGTCTGGGTGGCACTGGAATCCTCATTCATTTGAGAGGGGATTCCTAAACCAGAGATTAGAAAGAAAGAGGTGCAGAACGTTCAATATATTTTACTTTATTTTAATTGTTTGTGAGAATTTAAATGAATATTATTTTCTACTTGTCTTATTTTTAAAATATTGGTAACAATTCTAAAAAAAATTGACATGCCTCTGGATATAGGTGAGACTCCTGTCAAGGGCTATCAACTTATTCTGAATGAAAAGCCTCACTGCATTGCATGAGAAAATGCTCATTGCTGAAGCCTTGCTACATTTTATGAGATAAATTTGAAATTAGGATCACAAGTTAGAGGAATTGATCCTTATATTCTTTCCAATCTGGCAGCATGAATATCAAATTATTAAACTTCTGGTAATTAGTGTCACAACGGCGGGGGCATTGGGAGCAAGGGTGGACCCAAATGCAAGACACATCTTGTGAGGTAACTTAGATTCAGTTTATTGTTTGATACCAGGAGAGCAAGGCAGGAGCAGGAATAGCGAACTGGACAAGGACTCAGGATTACTACTAGGTTGGGACTAGGGTCTGGTCTAGGACTCGGAATCGGATTCCAGAACTAGAGGAGGCATGAAGAGGCTAAGGTATGGACTCCGAGCCAGAGACTGGGCAAGGACCCAGTAGCTGGGTCTTGCCTCTGGCTCGGACCCCAGAACCAGGCATGGACATGACATGGGCTAGGGAGAGGAGGAACATGTGAACACAGGGCCTCGGTCTCGGGAGAGCAGGTACATGTAACCATGGACACATACACAGAACACAAAGCCGGGACCCCTCCTTGAGAACAGGACATAGGGCCGGGACTCACACACAGAACAGAGAGCCGGGACCCCTCTTTGGGTACAGAACATAGGGCCGGGACTCACGCACAGAACAGAGAGCCGGGACCCCTCCTTGGGTACAGGACATAGGGCTGAGACTCATGACCCCCGCAGGGCAACAGTAAGACGGCCTAACTTACCCCACGGAGGTGAGGACAAGACAAGACATGACTCCCCGCGGAGCAACGGCAAGATGGTCTGACTTACCCCACAGAGGCGAGGACAAGACAAGACAAACACCAAAGAACAACACAGATCCTATCTAGCTCCAGCAATAGAACTAGACCGAGGTGCAGGCAAGGGCTGCAGACGAGGGCTAGATGCGAGAGGGGCAGAGAAGGGATTCAGACAAGGGGTAGGACAGGAATCAGAGACCGACAGGACCAGGACTTGACTAGGTACTCGGATGCCGCCAGGGCCAGGACTCGACTAGGTACTCGGATGCCGCCAGGGCCAGGACTTGGACTTGGACGTGGTACGTGGATGCTGCCAGAGCCAGGACTTGGACGTGGTACTTGGATGCTGCCGGAGGCAGGACGTGGTACTTGGAACCTCCGGGTAGTGGCGAGCTCTAGACTCGGCCCAGGAGCAGTAAACAGCGGCTCCTGATTCTTTGCGGTGGGTTAACTGACGGACCCACCTTGATGAGGAAACTTTGCAGGCTCACTTCGGCGAGGTAACTGGACAGGGTTGCTCCGGTGAGGAAGGGCGAATTACCGGCATTCGCTTCGGCAGAGACTAGGCTTGCTCCGGCCAGATGACATCGGCACACCGTACCTTTGATGACTTTGCAGACGCTCCCGTGCCGAACGGCTGAAAGCCGGAGACTATAAACTATCGGTTCAGCACGGGTGTTAATTGCCACTAATCACCAAAGCCAAGGGACACGGGAAAACAGGGAATCAACGGTCCGGATCGTAACATAAACAAGGTAAATTTAAAGGGACCCCAATCCGGACCATGACAATTAGTCCCTGTTTGCACATTTTCTCTTTCCTCCTGATGCAGTTGGTCCCAATCAGCCAATGTCTTCCTCCTCCATCACCCCTCTCCATCTATCCATCACTTACACACTCTTCCCGTTCATTCCCCTCCTCAGTTCCATCCCTTCATTTGATGCTCCACCTTCCTTTCCTTCAGATTCCATCATCATCAACCCTTTATCACTTACACTTATCACCTTCAGACATCTTTTCCCACTCCCCGCTCCATCATCTGATGATTGCACCCCTCACCCAAATTGACATATCTCCTGCAAACTTTTGACCTACCTCTTTCCTCCACCTTTTTATATTGGCTATCTGCCCTCTTTCTTCAGTCTATATGAAGGGTGTCAGTCTGAATTATTAACTATCCATTTCTCTCCATCAATACTACCTGTCCCATCAACTTCCTCCAGTGTTTGTGGGTTACTGTTTAAAATTGAGATGTTCTGCATCCATACAAGATTGGTTGGAATAATTTAGTTGGAGAAAAGTAGGCTGGTACCAGGCAGAACAGTATGCCACTCAGATCATGGTGTCAATTGGGATGCTGAGGGGAACCGCATTAAATCCATTTAAAGAAGAACAGAGTAACAGACATTGAATGGGGGATATTTGGATACTATTGTATTAATAGCTTGAAGATGATTTACCTGAAATGAATAGATTGTGATAAAGTTCTGACAAGCTATGTTTGTAACTACTAGAGTTTTGGAGAGTGAGAAGTGATTTGATTGAAACATTTCAGGGTTTGAGAGGTCTTGACAGTATGTATGTGTAGAAAATGATTCCTCTGGTAGGAGAGCCTGGAACTAGAGATCACTGTTTCAGAATAAGGTGTTACTCACTAAAGATAGGTGAGTTGATTTTGTTTTCTTCTTTCAGATGGTCATGAGTCTTTGGAACTGTTCCTCAATGGGCAGTGGAAGTAGAATTTTTGAATATATTGCTTTCAAGGCAAAAATAGATGCTTACTGGATAAATGAGCAGATGCAACATTATTGTAGCTAGCTAGGAACATGAAATTCAGGTTTCTGTCAGATCAGTTAAAGTCATTAAATGGCTTAGCAGCATATTGAAGATAGCTGCTCCTAATTTGTGTGTTTGTATGCATAACTGGTAACATGATTGCTTGACTGTTCTCATATTTTAGATATATTTGAAGAAACAGACAGGCAGTAAAGGAAGACTCATGACGGCCAAAAGACCAAGAAGAAAAGCAGCAAGATTTACCACAGCTTCAGGTCGCATGTCTATTTCAAGAAGCGATGTCATAATGAGGTCACTGACGATCAATATGTGAGGAGGTGATTCATTGCCAATGTTAGGTGAGCTATGACATTTGCTAGAACAATTCCAGCAAGTGATGATATTGACACTGTTTCTTTCAGTAAGGATTAAAAGGATGGGAGCACTAAAATTCTTTAGATTTCTTCACAATGTAAAGGAAATTAACAATAATAATCAGTCAGGTTCTTTCAAGATTACCCAGCTGATATTCATCTTCTGCAAAATTAATTACATTATAGTTAAATATTGATAGAAAAGGCCAACTGGAGTTTTTTTTTGGAGCCTAAAGCTTTCACAGAATATACTGGACCTTTCCACCCATATGGTTGTTAAAAATGTATGTGATGCATAGTGTTTGATTTCATGATGATTATCACAAACCTCCATGCATATTACAGAGGATAAGGATAATATACAATTAAATATACAGTAGAGTGTGGATAGATTATCTTCTACAAGTAATGTTCTTGATAATGAAATGCAGCTTCTGTAATTGCCAACATTTGTATGGTCACAAAAGAAAACCAAATGGCTGAGTTGTCTACATCAGGAAAAGCCGTGGACAAAGTTGGAAGGATGGTGTGATGCATGTTGCATAGTACTGGTAATATACAGTAAAGATGAGCAGTAACAAACTGCTGAACAGCAGGCTAAAGAAAAGTGGGTTGAGTAAGATGTTGAGGAAGCAGCAGCTTAGCAGCTGTTGCACAGAGAAACATATGTTTATCACTCTGATCCGCTTTTTTTCTGGTGGCCTTGCTTTAGTGATTGATTTTGAAAGTAAACAGTGACTTCAAAGTTTATGTTAAGTTTTTTGTTTAAAATAAACCTGAAGTTGTGTGCATCCCTGTGTCTGTTCATCCATCTGTGAACTGATAGGCAGGGAGTTTACGCTGTGCTGCTTCTACTGAAGTGAATAAGCATGTCGGCATCTTGCAATATCTGGTGCAGGATTAGTTGTGATTCAGCTCACTGTCTATCTTAGCATATGGCAGCTTTAGATAGCGCTGCTTTTCTACTGTTCTTTTCTAGCTTTGACCTTATTTGCTCTTGGGAACTTCTCTTATCACTTGTCCAGAGGCAGATGCACAAGTAATTGGTGGTAACCTGAGAACAACCACCTTTTCCTGTACTTCAATGCATGCCCTTGCTGTGGGCAGAGTCCTCTTCTTATCTAGCATTTCTTTGGAGTGCAGAGCTTCACACTGCTACAAGCTATTTGAATCCCTCATTCATAATTTTTTTAAGTATGCCTTATAATGCCATGATCATGTCATGGTGTATAAACTTCAACAACTCAACTTGCTGAAAAGATGAGGCATACTACTCCTGGGGTTTGGACAAGCCTCTAGCAAGGGATTATGCAAAGTTAGTCATGTTGTTTCACATGCAAGAGAAGGAAGTATCTGCACTTTTATGTTGTGCCTTTAATCTTTCTCAGGCACTTAGAAATAGCCAATTAACTGCTTGTGAAGGGCACTGATTATTTTACAGCCAAGTACATCATCCACTTTGCAGCAATGTCCCATAAACAATAAACATGAATAATGAGTTCTGTTGGTTTAAGGGATCAGTCATGCCCACTTATAAGAGATTTTTCCTACAGAGAAAAAAGTGGAAAGACACACCAGGAATCTTGAGTTTTAGACTGTGAAGTGCTGGCTTGCATCTGAAGATGAAAGTTAAAATGAAAGAAGTCAATTTCTGCAATTAAATGTTGCCTTGAAATAAAGGTCAGTCCAATAGCAAATATATCAGCACCTGAGAGTTTACAATTTATTGCTAATTATTTTCTTGATAAATGAAACAAAAATCAAGTGAAGTAAATTATGTCTGCTGTGTTAATCTATACACCATAAGACTATAGGAAGTAGGAACAGAACTAGACCATTCAGCCCATTGAGTTTGGTCCACCATGGCTGATTTATGATTCCTCTAAACTACATACTCCTGCCTTCTCCCCGTAATCTCGGGGTTTCAGGACTGGCCGTTATCCGACATGCCAAGGGTTCAGCCTGAGAGCTTGCTCGCATTTGGAAGCCTAGGATCACGGGGCTCTGGAGACAGGCAGATCGAGGGTCGGTGTCATGGCAGGAGACTTGTGTATCGTCGGGGAGGCCAGGAAATCTTTCGCTGTGGGCCCGAAGACCCGAGATCTTCGCAATCTTCAGACACAGTATTCGTGAATAGCAACAAAACGGACTCCCACTCACTGTGAAAATGGAGGACACCTCCCTCCCCCTTATTAGAGAGTGAGGCAACCTGTGGTTTGTGGAATGCCGAATGAAATGCAAAGTCTTCGGGATAACTGCAAGTCTGTGTCTTTGCTATTGCCTAACTCACGCTTGTGCTCGTTGGTGGTGCTGATGCTTGCTTTTTTTTTGCTGGTAAGGGGAGAGGGGATTGTTGCTCACTGCCGCTTACACATGGGAGGGGGGAGCTGGTGGGGGGTACTTTGGGGTTCTCACGTTATTCTGTCGTTCATTCTTTGGGGCACTTCTCTGTTTTCGTGGATGTTGTGAAGAAAAAGCATTTCAGGATGTATATTGTATACATTTCTCTGATATTACATTGAACCTTTGAACCTTTGACTTGTACTCCAAGGCCATCTATGGCAGTGAATTCCACAAATTCGCCATTCTCTGGCTCAATAAACTCTCCACTATTGGAAACATCCACTCTACATTCACTCTATTTTGTAATCAAAATAAACAACATTCTCTGACTCTTCTTTGTCTATCCTGCCAGTTATTACCTCAAAGAATTCTAACAGATTTGTCAGGCAAGATTTCCCCTTAAGGAAAACATGCCAAATGTATCCTCTCATGTTAGCCATTTTAGCCCTGGAAAAAGATTCTGACTATCCACACGATCAATGCCTCTCATCATCTTATACACCTCTATCGTGTCACCTCTCATCCTAATTTGTTCCAAAGAGAAAAGGCCAAGTTCACTCAACCTATTCTCATAAGGCATACTCGCCAATCCAGGCAACATCCTTGTAAATCTCCACTGCACACTTTCTATGGTTTCCACATCCTTCCTGTAGTGAGGTGACCAGAAGTGAACTCAGCACTCCAAGTGGGGTACTCCACAGGACTCTGCGATGTAGTCCATCTTGCCGAGGTGAATTATCCACATTAAGACCTTTGAGCTTGCCTAGCCTATAGTGGGGGTATCCAGGTCTTGAGGGCAAAGCATCAAAATGGAGGGGCAACCTTTTAAATCAGAGGTAAGGAGGAACTTCTTTAGCCAGAGAATAGTGAATCTGTGGAATGATCTGCCACAGACTGTGATGGAGGCCAAGTCCAAGGGTATATTTAAGGCAGAAGTTGATAGTTGCCCGATCGGTCAGAGCATCAAAGGTCATGGTGAGAAGGCATGTGTATGGGGGTTGAGTGGGATCCGGGATCAGCCATGTTGAAATGGTTAGCAGACATGATGGGCTGAATGGCCTAATTCTGCTCCTATGTCTTATGGTTTTATAGTTTTATGGATCTCATTGAAACCGTTCGAATGTTGAAAGGCCTAGTCAGAGTAAATGTGGAAAGAATGTTTCCCATGGTGGGTGAATCTAGGACAAGAGGGCACAGACTCAGGATAGAGGGGCATCCATTTAAAACAGAGATGTAGAGACATTTCTTTAGCCAGAGGGTGGTGAATTTGTGGAATTTGTTACCAGATGCAGCTGTAGAGGCCAGGTTGTTTGGTGTACTTAGAGTTTGATAGGTTCTTCATTGGCCACGGCAACAAAGGTTACGGGGAGAAGGCTGGGTAGTCCGTCTGAGTAGATAACATAGAAACATTGAAAACCTACAGCAATTGTGGCCCACAATGCCAAGCCGAACATGTACTTTCTTCAGAAATTACCTAGGGTTACCCATAGCCCTCTAATTTTCTAAGCTCCATGCACCTGTCCAGGAGTCTCTTAAAAGACCCTATCGTATCCGCCTCCACCACCATCACCAGCAGCCCATTCCACGCACTCACCACTCTCTGCGTAAAAGCCTTACCCCTGACATGTCCTCTGTACCTACTTCCAAGCACTTTAAAACTGTGCCCTCTCATGTTAGCCATTTCAGCCATGGGAAGAAGTCTCTGACTATCCACATGATCAATGCCTCTCATCGTCTTACACACCACTATCAGATCACCTCTCATCCTGCGATGCTCCAAGGAGAGAAGGCCATGTTCAATCAATCTATTCTCATAACGCATGCTCCCCAATCAAGGCAACATCCCTGTAAATTTCTTCTGCAGCCTCTCTAGTTTCCATATCCTTTCTGTAGTGAGGTGACCAGAACTGAGCACAGTACTCCAAGTGGGATCTAACAATCCCACGGTTGATGAAGGCCAATACACCGTATGCCTTCTTAACCACAGAGTCAAACTGCGCAACGGCTTTGAGTGTCCTATGGACTCATACCCCAAGATCCCTCTGATCCTCCACACTACCAAGAGTCTTACCATTAATGCTATATTCTGCCATCATGTTTGACCTAAATGAACCACTTCACACTTATCTGGGTTGAACTCCATCTGCCACTTCTCAGCCCAGTTTTGCATCCTATCAATGTCCCGCTGTAACATTTGACAGCCCTCCACACTATCCACAACATCTCTAACTTTTGTGTCATCAGCAAATTTACTAACCCATCCCTCCACTTCCTCATCCAGGTCATTTATAAAAATCACGAAAAGAAAGGGTCCCAGAAAATATCCCTGAGGCACTCCACTGGTCACTGACCCCCATGCAGAATATGACCCTTCTACAACCACTCTTTGCCTTCTGTGTGCAAACCAGTTCTGGATCCACAAAGCAAGGTCTCCTTGGATCCCATGCCTCCTTACTTTCTCAATAAGCCTTGCACGGGATACCTTATTAAGTGCCTTGCTGAAATCCATATACACTACATCTACTGCTCTTCCTTCATCAATGTGTTTAGTCACATCCTCAAAATATTCAATCAGGCTCATAAGGCACAACCTGCCCTTGACAAAGCCATGCTGACTGCTCCTAATCATATTATGCCTCTCCAAATGTTCATAAATCCAGCCTCTCAGGATCTTCTCCATCAACTTACCAATCACTGAAGTAAGACCCACTGGCTTATAATTTCCTGGGCTATCTCCACTCCCTTTCTTGAATAAGGGTACAACATCTGCAACCCTCCAATCTTCTGGAATCTCTCCCGTACCCATTGATGATGCAAAGATCATTGCCAGAGGCTCAGCAATCTCCTCCCTCGCTTCCCACAGTAGCCTGGGGTACATCTCATCCGGTCCTGGAGACTTATTCAACTTGATGCTTTCCAAAAGCTCCAGTACATCCTCTTTCTTAATGTCTATATTCTCAAGCTTTTTAATCCACTGTAAGTCACCCCTGCAATCGTCAAGGTCCATTTCAGTAGTGAATTCTGAAGCAAAGTATTCATTAAGTACCTCTGTTACCTCCTATGGTTCCAGACACACTTTTCCACTGTCACACTTGATTGGTCCTATTCTGTCACATATTTATCCGCATGCTCTTCACATACTTGTAGAATGCCTTGGGGTTTTCCTTAATCCTGCTTTCTAAGGCCTTCTCATGGCCCCTTCTGGCTCTCCTAATTTCATTCTTAAGCTCCTTCTTGCTAGCCTTATAATTTTCTAGATCTCTATCATTACCTACTCTTTTGAATCTTTCGTAAGCTTTTCTTTTCTTCTTGACTAAATTTTTGACTGCCTTTGTACACCACAGTTCCTGTACCCTACCATCCTTTCCCTGTCTCATTGGAACATACCTATTCAGAACGCCACACATATATCCTCTGAACATTTGCCACATTTCTGCCGTACATTTCCCTGAGAACATCTGTTCTCAGTTTATGCTTCCAAGTTCCTGCCTGATTGCTTCATAATTCCCCTTACTCCAATTAACTGCTTTCCTAACTTGTCTGCTCCTAACTCTCTCCAATATTGTGGTAAAGGAGATAGAATTGTGATCACTATCTCCAAAATGCTCTCCCACTGAGTGACCTGACACCTGACCAGGTTCATTTCCCAATACCAGATCAAGTACAGCCTCTCCTGTTGTAGGCTTATCTACATATTGTGTCAGTAAACCTTCCTGAACACACCTAACAAACTCCACCCCATCTAAACCCTTCACTCTAGGGAGATGCCAATCAATATTGGGGAAATTAAAATTCCCTATCGCGACAAGCCTGTTATTACTATACTGTTCCAGAATCAGTCTCTCTATCTGCTCCTCGATGTCCCTTTTACTATTGGGTGGTCTATAAAAAACACCTTCTGTTTCTAACAACACACATCAAAGTTACTGGTGAACGCAGCAGGCCAGGCAGCATCTCTAGGAAGAGGTACAGTCGATGTTTCAGGCCGAGACCCTTCGTCAGGACTAACTGAAGGAAGAGTTAGTAAGAGATTTGAAAGTGGGAGGGGGAGCGGGAGATCCAAAATGATAAGAGAAGACAGGAGGGGGAGGGATGGAGCCAAGAGCTGGACAGGTGATTGGCAAAGGGGATATGAGAGGATCATGGGACAGGAGGTCTGGGGAGAAAGACAAGGGGGGGGGAATCCTAGAGGATGGGCAAGGGGTATAGTCAGAGGGACAGAGGGAGAAATAGGAGAGAGAGAAAAAAAAATGTGTGTATATAAATAAATAACGGATGGGGTACGAGGGGGAGGTGGGGCATTAGCGGAAGTTAGAGAAGTCAATGTTCATGCCATCAGGTTGGAGGCTACCCAGACGGAATATAAGGTGTTGTTCCTCCAACCTGAGTGTGGCTTCATCTTTATAGTAGAGGAGGCCGTGGATAGACATGTCAGAATGGGAATGGGATGTGGAATTAAAATGTGTGGCCACTGGAAGATCCTGCTTTCTCTGGCGGATAGTGCGTAGGTGTTCAGCGAAGCGTATCCCAGTCTGCATCGGGTCTCGCCAATATATAGAAGGCCGCATCAAGAGCACCGGACGCAGTATATCACCCCAGCCGACTCACAGGTGAAGTGTCGCCTCACCTGGGAGGACTATCTGAGGCCTTGAATGGTGGTAAGGGAGGAAGTGTAAGGGCACATGTAACACTTGTTCCGCTTACAAGGATAAGTGTTCCGCTTTGTCCTACGCTCTGTCCGCCAGAGAAAGCAGGATCTCCCAGTGGCCACACATTTTAATTCCACATCCCATTCCCATTCTGACATGTCTATCCATGGCCTCCTCTACTGTAAAGATGAAGCCACACTCAGGCTGGAGGAACAACACCTTATATTCCGTCCGGATAGCCTCCAACCTGATGGCATGAACATTGACTTCTCTAACTTCCGCTAATGCCCCACCTCTCCCTCGTACCCCATCCGTTATTTATTTATATACGCACATTCTTTCTCTCTCTCTCCTTTTTCTCCCTCTGTCCCTCTGACTATACCTCTGGGTTTCCCCCCACCCCCCTTGTCTTTCTCCCCGGACCTCCTGTCCCATGAACCTCTCATATCCCCTTTGCCAATCAACTGTCCAGCTCTTGGCTCCATTCCTCCCCCTCCTGTCTTCTCCTATCATTTTGGATCTCCCCCTCCCCCTCCCACTTTCAAATCTCTTACTCACTGTTCCTTCAGTTAGTCCTGACGAAGAGTCTCGGCCTGAAACGTCGAATGTACCTCTTCCTAGAGATGCTGCCTGGCCTGCTGCGTTCACCAGCAACTTTGATGTGTGTTGCTTAAATTTCCAACATCTGCAGAATTCCTGTTGTTTCTGTTTCTAACTCTCACCCATAGAGATTCAGGAGATAATCCCTCCATGACTTCCTCCTTCTCTGCAGCTGTCATACTATCTCTGATCAGCAGTGCCACTCCCTCACCTCTTTTGCCTCTCTCCCTGTCCTTTCTGAAACACTTAAATCCTGGCACTCTAAGTAGCCATTCCTGTCCCTGAGCCATCCAAGTCTCTATAATGGCCACAGCTTCATAGTTCCAACTACTGATCCACACTCTAAGCTCATCCATTTTGTTCATGATGCTTCTGTATTAAAATAGACATATCTGAAACCATTGGTATGAGCTCATCCCCTCTCTATTACCTGCCTATCTTCCCTCTCACACTGCCTACAAACTTTCTTTATCTGTGAGCCAACCACCCCTTCCTCCATCTCTTCAGTTCCGTTATCACCCCCCAGCTATTCCAGTTTAAACTCTCCCCAATAACCATAGCAAACCTTCCTGCCAGGATGTTTTTCCCCCTTGAATTCAAGTACAACCCATCGTTTTTGTACAGGTCATGCCTGCCGCAGAAGAGGTCTCAATGATGCAGAAATCTGAATCCCTGCCCAATCCCTCGGCCACACATTTATCCTCCACCTCATTCTATTCCTATACTCACCGTTGTGTGGCATGGCAGTAATCCCAAGATTACTAGCTTTGAGGTCCTGCTTCTCAGCTTCCTTTTCAGAACCTCCTCCCTTTTCCTGCCTATGTCATTGGTACCAATATGTACCACAACCCCTGGCTGTTCACCTTCCCACTTTAGGATATCGTGGACGCGATCAGAAACATCCGGACCCTGGCACCTGGGAGGCAAACTACCACCCGTGTTTCTTTTCTGCGTCCACAGAATTCCCTGTCTGCCCCCCTAACAATAGAGTTCCCTATCACTGCTGCCATCTTCTTCCTTTCCCTACCCTTCTGAGCCACAGGATCAGACTGTGCCAGTGGCGTGGCCACTGTTGCTTCCCCCAGGTAGGTCGTCACACCCCAAAAGCAGTCAAACAAGAGTACTTACTGTTAAGGGGGACAGCTGCAGGGGTACTCTGTAGTATCTGACTCTTGCCCTTCCCTCTCCTGACTGTTACCCACTTATCTGTCTCCCGAGGCCTTTGTGTGACTACTTACTTATAGCTCCTCTCTATCAAATCTCACTTTTCCTGACCAGACGAATGTCATCGAGTTGCATCTCCAGTTCCCTAACGAGGTCCCTAAGGAGCTGCAGCTCGACGCACCTGGTGCAGATATGGCCGTCCGGGAGGCTGGGAGTCTCCCAGACATCCCATATCTGACACCAAGTACAGAACACAGGCTTCACAGATAAACCTCCTATTCCTATTCTTCACAAGTAACTTACCTCGCCTCAACCTGTTATCGCCGAAGCCCTGTTGAGCCAAAGCCTTCTTACTCTATCTCCCTCTACTCCGACACCCACTCCTCTGGCGCCCGCTCTATAAAACTGCCTTCTTTTTAAACTCTTCTCTGCGGTCTAACACGCTGACATCCACATGTTTGCACAATTGTGCCTCGATCCAACTACATTTAAGCATGATCTCATTTTAAAAACTTAATCCTTCAAAGTGATGAGGATATTTTAAACTCAGCCCTAATTATTTCCCGAAATTCATGGCCATTAGATCATTTTAGTGCATGGTTAACAGCTTGAAATAATTTATAGGCCTAACTGAAAAAAAATGGCAGATTTCCATCTTTCCATAGACGTAAATGAACCAGCTGAGGTTTGGAATAATTCAACATTTTATAGTCAACATTATTGTAAGTAGCTTACTATTCTAGATGTATTTAATTAATTGAATTTGAATTCCCTAACTGTACTGGTGAATTTTGTACCAATGTTTCAGGATCAATGTTCTTGCCCTCTAGATACTAGCTTTGAAATGTCACCATTATATTACCATAGCTCTATGATGCACTTCATGTCAAATGCAGTGCATCTATTTACATAGCTATGCATTCATCGGCTTTGAAAAGCACTGGTATCACGCACTTTCCAATTATTGTGAAGTTCAAGTTCAGCATATTGTCATTCAAGTAACATTCCCCCAAACCAAGATGGACAACACAGTACATATAACTCACTCACAAAACATATATAGTAATATTACCACAAATAATTTAACAAATAACAAGGCACATTTATGACACAAGTTAAAAAATAAACACTATAACACTAATGGCATATGTGATGAGATCTGAATGGTGATGGGGAATTCAATTGTCGTATGGTCTGGGGGAAGATTCTGTTTCCTATCTTAATGGTTCTTATCCTAATGCTATGCGTAGCACCTCCTGCATGATAGTAGGCATCAAAGAGATTATTGGACTGATGGGAGGGATCATTGACAATGCTAATTGTCTTGTGTATGCAGCGCTCCTGATAAATATCTCTCATGGGTTGAAGAGGTGATCCTCTCAGATCATCAAGATGCTCTGTAGGGACGTGTGGTCAGATGCCTTGCAATTCCTTTACCAGAAGGTAATGCAGCTGATCGAGACCATTTTTACAGGAATAAGTAAAGGCATCCGTTAGTCTTGTGAGACCATGGATCTGTGCCTGGAAAGTCTTCACTCTCCAGGGTGCAGGCCTGGGCAAGGTTTTATGGAAGACCAGCAGTTGCCCATGCTGCAAGACTCCCCTCTCTACGACACTGATGTTGTCCAAGGGAAGGGCATTAGGACCCATACAGGCTGGTACCAGTGTTGTCGCAGAGCAATGTGTGATTAAGTGCCTTGCTCAAGGACACAACACGTTCCCTCGGCTGGGGCTTGAACTCACGACTTTCAGGTCACTAGTCCAATGCCTTAACCACTTGGCCACCTGCCTACAGGAATATCTTTATGATAATCTTGTAACATTTGTTAAAATGGTGGGGGTCCTCACTTTCCTCAATCTTCTCAGGGCTTGGAGAAGCTGCTGTGCTTTCTCGACAAAGAGGTGATGTTGAGGACCGTGAGATAGTACTTTATGTGTGCTCACAGAAACTTGGTGCTGCATATCTCTCCATGGAGGAACTATGTATGCGCTGTGAGGAGCGGTCAAGCTACATTTTCCAGAAGTCCACATTCATCTCTCTGGTCTTGTCCATGTTGCGACTTAAGTTGTTGTCCTCGCACCATTCTACCAGCCACTCTACCTCCTCTCCTCTTTCTACATACCATCTCATCATCTTTATTGATGAGACCAACCACTGTTGTGTCAGCAGTGAACTGGATGATTTGGTTTGAACCACAAGGGGTGATTGATAAGTTCATGTCCTAAGGCAGAAGAAGTCAATTTTAGAAAACCTAGCAAATATACTTTTCAACATAGTCCTGTCCTACATTTACACACTTAGTCCAGCAGTCATGGAGCATACGGATCCCTTCTTTGTAGGAGTCAGTGCCTTGACCTCCAGAAAGTGGTCCACAGCAGGGGTGATTGATAGGTTCGTGGCCTAAGGTAGAAGGAGATGAATTATACAGCTCTTTTTACATGGACGTGCAGTTCAACTCTTTGAGTGATTATGCAGAAAGTTTGAAGTTAATAACTCATCTCCTTCTACCTTAGGCCACGAACTTGTCAATCACCCCTCATAGATACAGCAATGCAATATGCATCAGCAGCATGGACAGCAGTCGGCTGAGCATAAAACCCTGGGGAGTTCAGCGTGATGGAGCTAGAAGTGTTACTACCAAAAAGGACTGACTGTGGCCTTTCTGTCAAGTAGTCCATGATCCAGTTACAGAGAGAGGTGCTGAGACCAAACAAGGACAGTTTACTTACCAGTTTCTGGGGGATGATCATATTAAATGTGAGCAGAAGGCGATAAACAGCATCCTGGTATATGAGGCAGCATTTTCCAGGTAGGACAGGATGGACTGGGTACAGAGGCTATGGTATCATCAGTGGACTGATGAGCAATAAGTGATCTGGAAAGGGTCCAATGTAACAGGAATGTGGGATTTAATATGATCTATAACCTGTCACTCAAAGCACTTCATTATTGTCCAGAGAGAATGCCTGTTCTTCAGGGGTAAGGGTGGTATTGCTTGCAGGCACAGTGTTCTGTGCATCAAACCCAGTGTAAAAGACATTCAGCCTATCAGAAAGACAGGCATCATTGTCATGACATGTAGGGTGGACTTGTGGTCTGTCATGGTCTGAATGCCCTGCCACCTGCACCACATGCCTCTGGTGTCACAGAAATGGCTATTTGTTCTCTGTGAATAATCCCATTTCCCATCACAAACTATTTAATCTTCCAAGAACTTTACACCACTTCTCAATTTAAAATTATCCAAAATTCAGGTGGTTATGAACCATCTGAATGAACTGGCATCTTTTGCAGTCTTCTGAGGGATTCGGCGAACTGGACTCTCGAGCGTGCAGGTACGCCAGGGCGGATGCTACGTCGAGGTCTGACAGCGGAAGATGAACCCGTGCACAGCTCCATTACCCCACGCTGAGTAAAACGTCAATCAAAATTGAAATCATCGAGTCTGTGAGTGGGAAATGAACAGGTGCTCAACACCATCTGCCTGCGCCTGCGTTTGATTAGTCTCCCTCTCTTCTTGCTACTACCATTGGGCAGGAGGCGCAGGAGTCTTGGGTGCCACGTTATCGAGTTCAGGAGCAGTTGTTGCTCTATGGCCATCGGGCTCCTGGTCAGGCTTCACTGGCCTCAGCACTGAACTGGCTCTGCAGCTGTGGATTCATGTTGGAGAACTCTGCAGTTCATGTTCTACGTAATATTTATTTACTTCTTTTACTGTGAGCATGATTAGTCCTCTTTTATACATTGGATGTGTGGTGGTCTTTGTTGTGTGTGCTTTTTGGGAACTCTAGTGAGTTTCTTTGTTTTGTGAGCTCCTGCAAGAAGACGAATCTCAAATTTGAACATGGTATACATACTTCGATAATAAATTAGAACTTCGAACTTTGAACATTTCCTTCATTATTGATAGTTGAATAAGCAGAAGGGGAACCTCAGAAAACCACACGAGTAACAGGACTCTTGAGAGCAGTCAATTTAAAATACTTTTTCCTTCCAGGCCTTTAATCACACAGATATAAATCTCAAGATATCAACCCTGACACTACCAGTTTTAATTTTAACAGAAAATGGCACTTTATTGATAGCTTTTTTTTGACAATTCAATTAAGTAACTTCAGGGTATCTTCAGGATCTATTGCTCAAGCGCTTTCTTCAAAAAAAAACTAAATCTCATTTGTCAAATATGACCTCTGTTTTCGTAAGACCTGTTGGGTGAGTTCTTATTAAGCCTGCATGCTCTAATTGATCACCTAGAAGGTTTTCTATTAATTTTCCCACTGCTGAGATTAAACTCATAGTTTCTGGTTGCCCTGTTGTGACTTTAATCCTTTTTCTAAATAAAGGCACCACATGTACTTTCAATATTTTCTCAGTTCTCAGCAGACCACTAAATGTACTTTACAGAATAGGCACTAAGTCCAGTCATCCCTTGGATGTAAGGATAAATTAAATGTAACATTAGTAATTCTTACAAATGAATTTAGCTGGTATCATTTCCCTTGACAAAATGTCAATAACTCACTTAATTTTTATTTGTTCATTTGTAATAATCCAAAAAGCACAATTTTTAAAAGTACAGTAAATCAGCTGATGTCTGTAGCAATGCCTTGCTTTCTATTTACAAGTTGGCATAAGTGCAGTAAATGTATTCATTTACTATTCATTTAATTTAATCTCTTGAATATTCCCCAGGCTGCTCCATGACGTGAGGGAAGAGATTGCTGAGCCTCTGGCTAGGACCTTTATGTCCTCGTTGTCCACGGGAATGGTACCAGAGGATTGGAGAGAGGCGAATGTTGTCCCCTTGTCCTGAAGAGGTAGTAGGGATAGTCCGGGTAATTATAGACCAGCGAGACTTACGTCTGTGGTGGGAAAGCTGTTGGAAAAGATTCTTACAGATAAGATCTAAGGGCATTTAGAGAACCATGGTCTGATCAGGTACAGTCAGCATGGCTTTGAGTACTTGGAGTACTGTGTCCAGTTCTCTCCCCTCACTATAGGAAGGATGTAGAAGCATTGGAAAGGGTACAGAGGAGATTGACCAGTATGCTGCCTGGTTCAGAGAGTATGCATTATGATCAGAGATTAAGGGAGCTAGGATTGACTCTCTGGAGAGAAGGGAGATGAGAGGAGACATGATAAAAATGTACAAGATAATAAGAGGAATAGATAGAGTGGATAGCCAGCACCTCTTCCCCAGGGCACCACTGCTCAATACAAGAGAACATGACTTTAAGGTAAGGGGTGGGAAGTTCAAAGGGGATATTAGAGGAAGGTTTTTCACTCAGAGAGTGGTTGGTGCGTGGAATGCACTGCCTGAGTCAGTGGTGGAGGCAGATACACTAGTGAAATTTAAGAGACTACTAGACAGGTGTATGGAGGTATTTAAGGTGGGGGGTTATATGGGAGGCAGGGTTTAAGGGTCGGCACAATATTGTGGGCCAAAGGCCCTGTACTGTGCTGTACTGTTCTATGTTCTATGTTCTATGTCAAACTGCACACACAAATAAGTGCACATCGGGGCAGATACACACCTTGTAGCTTGTATCCATTATCTTCCAATTCCAAAACAATATTGACTTCAATGGAACTGAATTTTGGAATTGAGGAACAATGGGGCGAAGCTTGCAGGTTTGAATTTACAGCAAACTACTGAAACTTCAGTAGGTATCTGGCATGCACACTGGTTTTGACATATACCGAAGTGAGATCTGCAGCATAACAGGAGCCAATACAATTGTCACAAGGAATCCAGTAGTGGAGCCCAATCTTTTTGGAATTCCCCAGTATCCTCTTCAAGTCTCCTCTCTAATTCGCAAATATCCTCTCCATGTGGTAAGGAAGACAAATGCAATGTTTGCATTCATTTCCAGAGGACTAGGATAGAAAAGAAAGATTGTAATGCTAAGGCTTTATAAGACATTGTTCAGATGACACTTGGAGAATTGTGAGCAGATTAGGGCAGCTTATCTAAGAAAATATGTGCTGGCATTGGAGAGAATCCAGAGGAGGTTCATGAGAATGATTCCAGGAATGAAGGGGTTAAGGTATGTAGTGTATTTGATGGCTCTGAGCCTGTGCTCACTGGAATTTAGAAAAATGATTGGGATCTCTTGAAAGCTATTGAATATTGAAAGGCCTAGAAAGAATGGATGTGGAAAGGATGTTTCCAATAGTGACTGAGTCTACGACCAAAGGATACAGCCTCAGAATAGAGGGCAGTACATTTTGAACAGAGATGAGGAGGAATTCCTTCGTGTTGTTGCCTAGTTACTTAGCTTGCTTATTGTGACAGCAGTCCTTGTAGATGTGCTTAATAGTGGGATAGGCTTTACCCGTGATGGATGAGCCATATTCACTATTTTTTGTAGACTTTTCTCTAAAAGGAAATTGGTGTTTTCTTACAAGGCCATGATACAGCCAGTTAACACACACTCCACTACACATCTATAGAAGTTTGTCAAAGTATCAGGCGACATGTCAAAACTATGCAAACTTCTAAGAAAGTAGATTCACTGCTGTGCTTTCTTCGTAATGGCACTTACACGCTGGATCCAGGACAGGTCCTCTGAAACAATAACACCAAGGAATTTATAGTTGCTGACTGTCTCTGCTTCAGGTTTCCCGATGAGGACTGGGTTAGGGACTTGCGGTTGCCTGCTCCTGAAGACAATAATGATCTCCCTGGTCTTGCCCACATTGAGTGAAAAGTTGTTTTTGCGGCATCAATCAGCCAGATTTTCAATCTTCCTCCTACATGCTGATTCGTCACCACCTTTGATTCAGCCAATGACAGCGGTGTTGTTGCCAAACTTAAATACAGCATTGTTACTGTGTTTTGCCTCACAGTCATAAGTATAAAGTGAGTAGAGCAGGGCACTAAGCACACAGCCTTGTGGTGCACATGTGCTGAGGGAGATTGTGGAGGAGATGTTGTTGGCCATCCAAACTGATTAGGTTTTGCAAGTGAGGAACTCAAGGATCAAGTTGCACAAGGAGTTATTTGGGCTAGGACTTGAGGCTTATCGATTAGTTTTGAGGGGATGATAGTATTGAATGCAACTTGTAGTCAATCATGATGTATGCATCTTCACTGACCAGATGTTCCACAATTGAATAAAGAGCTAATGAAATGGCATTTGCTTTGGACCTGTTGTGACAGCTGGTAAATTGGAATGGATCCAAGTTGTTTCTCAAGCAGGAATTGATATATTTCAACACCAACCTCTCAAAGCACTTCATAACAATGGATGTAAGTTCTACTGGTTACCATGTTCTTCTTAGTCACCTGTATAATTGAAGCCTGCTTCAAGCAGGTGGGTAACTCAAAATGCCAAATTGAGAGGTTAATGATATCGGAGAACACATTAGCCAGTTGATCGACACAGGTTATTAGTACTCTGTCCAGGTGCCTCGCCTGAGCCTAATGCTTTCTGTGGATTCACCCTCCTGAAAGATGCTGTCTTGTTGGCCTGAGAGACTGAAATCACTGAGTCATTAGGGGCTGTTAGAGTTCATGAAGGTGCCTCCATGTTTTGATGGTCAAAGCAAGCATAAAAGGCATTGACCTCATCTGGGAGCGAGGTCTTGTTATCTCTTTTGTTGTTTAGCTTCACCTTGCAGGAGGTGATCACATTCAAATCCTGCCACAGCTGTCGAGAATCCATCAATGATCCAAGTTTGGTATGGACTTGCCGTTTTCAATGTGAGGTAGCTTTCTAAAGGTTGTACCTGGATCTTTTATATTCAACTTGGTCACCAAACCTGAAAGCCACTAATTTGGAGCTCAGTTGAATTTGGATCTCAAAGTTCACTCAGGACTTCTTGTTAGGGAAAATCTGAATGATTTTGTGGGGACACACTCACCTACGATTGTTTTTATAAAGTCCGTGATAACTGTGTTGCATTTGTTCAGATTCTCTGATGAATGTTCAAGCACGACCAAGTCTACCAACTCAAAGTAATCCCATAGCTGCTCCTCTGTCTACAGCAACTACCTCTTTGTCGTCCTTATCTCTGGAACCTTGATCTTTAGCCTTTGCTTGTGACAAGATTGCTATTTCTGACCAGCACAAAGAGTCTATCATGAAACACAGCCCACCTTTTATCTGCTCTGAATCAGCAGTCTGGTCCATCCTGTGTATTATGTCGCCTTCAGGTTTTACTGGCATGTCCGGCATGTCCAGAGTAAGCCATGTTTCTGTGAAACACAGAATACAGCAATTCTTTATTTCTCTTTGATCTTGCCATTTGCTAACAAGATGCTGGGTAGAGGGAGCTTTATTCTTCGGTGTTTCAGATTAGTTTAGATTCCTCCCCCTCCTCTCTATGTTCCAATTATAGCGATGTACCTTCAGCCACTTAAAGTTGCCGTGTCTTCATGCTTGAGAGTTAAGTCTGCCAAGTCCTTCAGAAGATTGTAAAATTATTAGTTCATTACCGCAGTTCAAAAGGATGTTGCTTAAATGGAAATTACAGGGTACAGATTGCAGTGAGATTAATTACCAAGAGGTATATTTATAAGTTTTGTGAGCAATCCGTAAACGACGCCATGATACACCAGTGCCGTCTTGGCCACTCCAGCTCCTCTGTTATTCACCAACTATCTCTGTAGCATTTTATCAAGAACCTCGGAAAAGAAAACGATTTCCTTTTCATGACCTCATATTAACTCTGCTCAAGCATTTTATTATTTTTGATGCCTCAGCATCACACTTTTTTAAAAGATTCTCACATTTTCCCTACTACAGGTCCTCTTCTTAAATCAGGGATATATTTGATACCCTTCAATCTGCAGGTATTAGCTAGTGAATCCATTGTCTCTATATCTACCTTCATTGTTATTCTGCTAAATTGGGATAGTCATGCTCATTCGCACGTCTAATTTTATTTGAGGCATTTATAACTTAAATAGTGCATCAGTGTAACTTTCAGGTAGTTAATTTGCAAGTAGGTTTTATGAAAATGCTGCTGCTGTTCTGCAGGTTACAATCTGGTAATTCAATGGTCCAGAGAGTGAGATTCATAACAGAAGGATAAACAAATAATACTTATGAGAGAAATATGAAACAGAAGCCAAAAAAATGGGAAAAATGTGCAGCAAGAAGTGTCTTTGTAGACAAAAAAGGACAATATCTTTTATATAAGACTGATATTAATTGATAGATTTTTGTCAGTCTTTTCAATGTCTCCAGTTGTATGCACGAGTACACGTATGCAGGGGAAAACTTGCAGCAGTATCACAGGACGTAGAACATAAGAAACGTTCACAATGGAAAATATGAAGCATAATTTATACATAATTTGTTCAGGAAGGAACATAGTTAGAACAAAACTAAAACAAAATCTACGTTAGGTTTGTGCTTATTCAATATAAGGACAAATTATGGACATATTTCCATTATAGGAAGTTTTATTTTGTTTTACAAGATGGGATGGAACTTAAGAAAATGGAATTAACCAAAGCTTGTTTGAGCTAGTGGAGATCTCAAAAAATGTATCCTCAGACCTCAATTGATCTTTGACTCCCTGGTCTCAGTGTGTAGTGGAGTCTATTGCATTGGCTAGATTTCTCTAACCAATTATTTTTTTATGAAGCACTGTCCCCACGGATACAGCTTCACATCTAAGTGCAGTACTGAAAAGTAAACTGAAACTGCCTGTGGTGACTGGGGCGTTCAGTTCCTCTTCCTTCTCATTCCCACCCACACAGTCTCAGTTCATTGCTCAGCTTGGTGGGTACTATCGTCATTCTTACAATAAGCTTGCAGCAGAGACTTCAAAAGTCTCTTGTCTCTCATTCACAGGGCATATTTGATGGCCTCTAAATATGTTCTAATGTGTTGTCACTATGCTTCAAAAACTCCTGCTCATTCACTGATAACCTTGCAAGTAATTGAGTTTCTTTTTAAAACACTTTTCATGTACAAGGAAGGAGACTGCATACTGGGAGAAGTTTTTTTGCAGCTTTGACTACAGAGTTCCCAAAAATGGTTATCACAAGATGTTAAAGGTAGATGTGAATAACCAATTTGGAAGGGCTGTCCTCAAATCAATGTTGAACAAAGACTGGCATTACTAGCTCTCTGTTTTATATATATCCAATATCTGTGCACAACATACTCTATTAAACTACCCTATTGACTAGAGATCGTGATTCACAACTCCTTCAGCAATTCTGTGCTGTTCTGTACCACACAGCACAGAAAAGAAAGCTGGCAATATCCAGACAAATGTAAAAGTCTCTTCAGTAGACCATTTATTAAAATTTATGTGAAAACTGCATATTCTCACTGCAGATATTGTCAGAGATGTTCAGGAGCTTTTCATCTTTGTTAATAAGAAGAGTGGAACTTGAGGAGCCCTAGTATGGGAGGTAAACATACTTCTCTCCTGATTATTATGTACACTGAAGCATTTGCTAGAATTTTCTACTTCTGAAGGGCTATAAAAATGGCAGAACTGGCCATCAGTTACACTGGATGTGAGGCATATTTTCCTGATGAAAGTTATTTTAGCCAGTCTAGTTTGTGATCGCAAGACAATGCTGGACATTAAGAACTTCAAGGACTGCAGATCTACCCAAGCAGCAAGCTGCTTGTTGGCAGATGAGCTGAATGGTGCAGACCGTAGAACTTCCTGCTACAGGAAGGTATCGAAATCAGTGCACGAAGTTGGTGTTCAGTCTAACAGAAAGTGATTGTCTCAGATGTTTCCCTTGTGATCCCAAAATCCCTTTTGACATTGATCATGTAAAATGTTGCAAGGCTGTTTCCTTTATTTATAGGTGAGACAGATGGTGAGGGAGCTGTGTGACCTTTGTTGTAGCAAGTACTAGGCCTCAAGTAGTGGACTTCCCTGCTGCAGCAGTCCAGGAGAGGAGATGCCAAAGGCAATGTAGCGTGGCATTCAAGCTGGGTTGGGGGCTAGCTCCTTCTGTTGGTGCTGTCTTCCATTGTTCGATTGGTGGAATGACAATTTGGATTGCATGCGTACATTTGTCTGTGAACTGTTGAGATATGCTTGTTCTTTCAGGTAACAACCATGCACCATCAATTTACAGGGCATGTCACTCAGAGACCTGGGCTATATATATTTTTGTGTGACCATATATTGCTTGCTATTGTATATGTGCTATATGTACATTGTGCTGTGTATGACTGTTGGTACAGTATTGTGTTTTTACAACCTAGCCCCAGAGGGCCACTGTTTCATTTTGCTGTATTCAGGGGTATTCATGTATGGTTCCTTAAGGTTGCTATAGTCATGGTGATAGTTGGCAGACCCATGGGAAGATAGCTTGGAAGAGGCCTTTGAAAGGAAGCTCTCCAAGTACGCAGGACTGGTCAGCAACTGTCAGCAGGCTGGATGGAGAGTGAGGTGTCTCCCAGTGGAGGTTGGTTGTAGGGATTCGCAGCCCGTTCCTTAGTTAGAGCCTTCAGCATTTTGGGCATCGAGGGAGAGAGGAAGAGGAGAGCCATCCGCAGTACCACCGATGCGGCAGAGAGGGCCTCAAGATGGCTGTGGTTCAAAAGAGGGGAGCCATGGAGTCATAAGTAGCTAGCCATCTGGATACAAGCTGGGGTCTGATCAGCCCTGGCTAAGTCACCTAGAGGAGGTTGTATGATGTTGAAAGACCCGAAACGCCCGATAATTCCAGGAACATCACTGAAGATGTGTCCCGAAGCATCAACAGATGTATGTACACAGGGATAAGCTTCCACCATCTATTAATGCTCCCAATTGCATGCATCTCAATAAGCCTTTGACAACCAAGTCCAGGTCCTGGCCTTCACATGTGGTTTCGCTACTAAGCACAGCAGAACCAAAGGCAAAATCTGGAGCTAGAGTCCCTAAGGCGGCCCTACTTTGAGTTCAACACTGAGTAGCCACTCCTGTGACACTTCTGGTACCATATAGTGTCAGTCTCTGCTCTTGCTTTTCTTCATCAGCTGCGTGGTGCGACGGAGCCTGCTTCATGGACGACAGCTTGCTCTCCACATTGTACCGTCCTGGCTTGTGTACTAATTTGCATATCACGTGGACCGCTAGGATGCAATATCCGTGGTTGATACTGACCAATACAGGGCCTCATGTATGGTTGAATGATAATTAAACTTGAACTTATACTTAATTTCCTTCACACAATTATGGAAGAACAAATGCAATAACAAATCAATATATCTAAAGTACTTATGTTACCATATCAATAGTTTTAGGACAGGGTCTCAGCCCAAAATGTTGACTATTTATTCAATTCCATAGGTGCTGCCTGACCTGCCAAGTTCCTCCAGCATTTTGTATATTGCTTTTGATTTCCAGCATCTGCAGATTTTCTCATGTTTATGAAAAATAATTTCTGTGATGATGAAAGGGCCGCAGGTGTACTAAATGTCTCAGTAGTTCACACTGCCAGCATGTATGCAAGAAGTAATATTCAAGAGTATTTTTGGATTTTACTAAATTGTGTTTGTAAGCTAGGGGTGAAAATCTGTATATTTTATAATACTGTTAATGTTAGTGCTATTGATAGCAGAGCTGTTAAAGAATTGTGATATATTTTGTACAACTGCAAACCTGGTTAAACCCAGGCAATGAACAATTAAAATATCAGAAGAGAAGTATGACACAGTGTTGGGCATAAAAAAAGCTGTAAAAATAATATGAAAGGATAGATCTGAATGCTGGACTAACTTCCATCTTAGCCATGCGTGTACGTTGCTAATACTGAGTTAGCTGTAAGTCAAAAGACATGCCTAATTTTTACTCTTTATTTGCCACATGTACATTAAAACATCAAAGCATCAAAACATACAGTGAACTGCATTGTTTGCATCAATGACCAACACATTAGTTTCCAGCACTAACATCACATGCCCACAATTTACTAAGTAAGCCTAACCCATTTGCCTTTGAAATGTAAACAACAGGAATTCTGCAGATGCTAGAAATTCAAACAACACACATCAAAGTTGCTGGTGAACGCAGCAGGCCAGGCAGCATCTCTAGGAAGAGGTGCAGTCGACGTTTCAGGCCGAGACCCTTCGTCAGGACTAACTGAAGGAAGAGTGAGTAAGAGATTTGAAAGTGGGAGGGGGAGGGGGAGATACAAAATGATAGGAGAAGACAGGCGGGGGAGGGATAGAGTCGAGAGCTGGACAGGTGATTGGCAAAAGGGGATACGAGAGGATCATGGGACAGGAGGGTCTGGGGAGAAAGACAAGGGGGGGGGAACCCAGAGGATGGGCAAGGGGTATATTCAGAGGGACAGAGGGAGAAAAAGGAGAGTGAGAGGAAGAATGTGTGTATAAAAATAAATAACGGATGGGGTACGAGGGGGAGGTGGGGCATTGGCGGAAGTTGGAGAAGTCGATGTTTATGCCATCAGGTTGGAGGCTACCCAGCCGGAATGTAAGGTGTTGTTCCTCCAACCTGAGTGTGGCTTCATCTTTACAGTAGAGGACGCCGTGGACAGACATGTCAGAATGGGAATGGGATGTGGAATTAAAATGTGTGGCCACTGGGAGATCTACGCTCTGTCCAACCATCGTGGCCATCTATGCTGATCTCACATGCCTACATTAAGTCCATATCTCTCCATGTCCTGCTCATGCAAGTATCTGTCCAGATGTTTCTTAAATGCTGTTATGGTTGCTGCCTCCACTACCTCCTCTGGCAGGTCATTTAAGTATCAGCTACTATTTCTATGAAAATTTACCCCTCAGATCCCTTTTAACTTTAACCTATGGCCTCAGTTTTTTGATACCCCTACCACAGGAAGCAGACTCTGGCTGTTTACCTTTCTATGCCTCTCATAATTTTATATAACTCTAGCATGTTTTGCCTCACTTCTTATTTCCAGGGAAAACAGACCCAACCTATTCAAAGTAACACACATACACAATGTTGGAAGAACTCAGCAGGTCAGTCAACATTTATGAACTGCTGACGTTTCAGGCTGAGACCCTTCAGCCTATGCATTTTTTCTTGATAATCCAAATGCTCACAATCCTCGTGAATCTTTTCTGGATTCTCTTTAACTTAAACACAGCTTTCCTGTAAGTGGTGACCAGAAAATGGCATGATAGTCCAAGTGGGCTTGTTTGGTATTGTTGTTTCTGTTGCTGTTGCTCATGTTGTTCTGTTGACCGTTGTCTGCTATGGTGGCATCAGAATATGTGGCAACGCTTAGAAATATGATATTTCTCCCACTTCTATATGAACACTTCTGTGCGCGCGTGCACACACACACACACACACTCACTTATGTGCCAATTAGGACTTAGTGATGTGAAGTAATGCCCCCAGTACATCCTCAAGTTGTATTGGTTGTTAATATTTCGATATACAGTACATGCGGTAAATAAATAAATAAATCTGAATCTGAATCTCACCAATATTTTGTAATATGATGTCCTGACTCCAACCCTGCCATATGCCTTCTGCACTACCTTGTCTATCTGAGTTGACTTTTCGAGGAAGTTATAACCCTCGCTCTCCCCGAAGAGCTGACATTCACTGATATAACTTCTCATAATACATCACTTCACACTTGCCCCAGTGGGGCATGTGCATAGGTGTGTGTGTGTGTGTGTGTGTGTGTGTGTGTGTATAAAAGTGTTTATCCAAAGATGGGAGAAATACTATATTTCTAACCATCTAACAACTGATATGGCAATAAGTATGCTATTTAAAGATACATTCATTTCACAACCCTCATGGCCATATTTGCTCACAATAAAAAATCTCAGTGCCTGCTGTGAGTTTTAAATTATTTACTTGACAGCACAACAATTGTTCAACATTTCAAGCCAAGGAATTATGAAAATAATGTAGAAATTAGTCATGCTGCATAGGTGTACATAAAAATGCTAATAAGAACTTACAAGTAATATGGTTCTAGATAAACAGTACATTTGGATCTAATCTGTCAAATAGTGTTTGTGTTGAATCACTGATCTCTCACTGATGAATACACAATGCAACTCCTGTCACAAAAGCACCAAAGAGTTCTGTCATGAAAAGCAGTTGAAAGTGGTAATTCTTCGTGTTATCATTATTCAGCTTCAGGTGTAACAGAGATACAGGCATCTGTGAAACTCAAACACAACATGTATCAGAGAAGGTATTTGTTGCAGAACTGACAGCCAAACTGGACTCAGAACACTTGGAATATTATTTTATTGGTGATTTTGTATGAGGTGCATCGACCATCAAGTGATATAAGAATGAGATATTTAAAGATACAACTTACAGCACTAGGACATTTTATGCTTCTATTTATTGCAAGCAGTTTATTATGGTGCTGATTATAGCAACATGGGGCCCCATTTCTGCATCCCAGTTATCTAGTTCTATACATATTATTAAATAGTTTCGCATACAATAATTTGTGGTCTGGATTGTCACAAAACTGGACAAAATTCTGACAGATCTTTTCAGTTTTGCCTTTTTTGAAATGTAATCCTGTCCTTTTTCATATTTTGAGGGATTTTCAGTATTATATTATTTCTTTTGGCATGACAGTCACCTGTAAACAAAAATGATTTTTTGTTTATTTATGCATTACTCTGAACAATATTGATGTTAGTACTTTACAAGAAATGTGTGGCAATTAATTAAACAAAGAATAAATTTGGCATTTGAAGTTGGCAGCATATCACCTTTCCCAATATAATTGGCTTTCTCTTTAAGAATTTGGAATCATACAAAAATTGTCTTGTGGCTCTGACTATGATAGATCTACACCATTTCTGAATGAGGAAGCATTGGTGGGATTATAATTTATCTTCACTGCTTGGGTAGAAAACTAACCATCATATCAATATTCCAGTGTGGATTCCTTCTGACTATCATCTCTCATTGGGTAGGCATCACAAAAGGTGAACAGTCCAGAATGTGAAGTCCATTGTTTTCCACTGTGATTGATGGCCCACCTTTAAGAGTGAAGACTTGTCTACGCAAGGAGTATTGATTTGTTTGGAGGGGAAATGTGGTGAGATGATTTGCAGAACTACTGTACAGATGTGATGCTCAGATTAACCCTTATTCTGAACTGTTGGAACTCCGCAATATGCAGCTTTTCTCTTTATCAGAATCCTCTCCTGTCTCTATAAATCAACCTGATTACCTCAGTTGGATGTGGAGTATTTATTATGACACATTCACCGTTTAAGGTCCTGCAGCAGCTGCTGAAAGCATGCTCCAAATCTAAAACCTGACTTAGAAAGGACTGTCCAATTCCCAATCCTTGCTGTACATTGAGGAGTCAGATTTTCAGTCCAACCCAGTGAAAAGCCAATTCCTGGTGGCAGTGGTTTAATGGGAAGAAAGAGAGATTGGGCGGTGGGGGAGCGCGGGTGGAAACATGAATTCTCCACAAGGCCCAAGCAATAATATGGAAGCGCTTAACTCTTCTTGACAGAAGTTTTCAATTCTACTGAGCTTTCTATCTGTGCACGTGACGTCAGCACATTGCACTCACAGATAGGAAGCCTTCACCTAGGATCAACGTCATGCATTACAAGTCTGGTTCTCAATCACAGTAATCTGGCTGGTCAGAGTTAAATTTGCAAGGCAAAATAATGTGAGACTTTTTGCCTCATTAGGATATTTAAGTTGAAAGCTCTCCACCTGGGCTGCTTCAGAGGAGTCCTGGAAACCCTGTAAATTCCCTTTCCCAGCATTTTAAAACCTAGAAGTTAACAGTTTGGTGCTGCATTAAGGTCTAGTTTTGCAGGCATCATAGTTCAGTTTTCCATTTAACCATTTTGCCGTCAAGAGTTGATGGGATGGTGGTGGATGAGTAACGGTACATCATAGGTTTTATATTTCCATGCAGCACCTAAGGCTGTACAAATGCAGTGGACCAATATACTAGTCAGAGGGTGGAATTTGTTGCCATGAGTGGCTATGGGGGCCAAGTCACTGGTTGTATTTAAGGCAGAGATAGATAGATTCTTGATTAGCCAGGGCAACAAAGGGTATGGGGTGAAAGCAGGGGAGTAGAGATGACTGGAAGAATTGGATCAGCCAATGACTGAATGGCGGAGCAGACGTGATGGGCCAAATAGCTTACTTATGCTCCTATATCTTATGGTCTTATGGTCTAATATACAAATATGAAGTGCACTGGACTCACTCAGTCGGAATAACCTGAGAGAATTAAAGGCTATTTAATAATTGATGACTGGATGAAAAAAAGTTCCTATACATTTTCAGTAAATTAGTCTTCAGGGTGTTACAGTTCTTTGATAAGCCATCCTCCAGAGGCCATTTCTCAAAAACCTCCTCCTCCCTTCCTCTGGACTATAATGCCATCAGTTATCCTCAAACGATCATTTTTTTGCAGTCGTTGACAGCCTAACCACACACTAGGCGCCACCAACCTTCCACCATCTGGCTGAACCAGTCAAGCTGAATGATTTTTTTTTCGACAGTTTATAAAAGGTGCTGTGATGATAGTTTTGTTCTGCCTTCCGTCTCATGAGAAGTGGGACATTTCTTAGTCCATTTCTTCTCTGTTTCCTCTCCTCTATTTCCTGCTCAATGTGGATTGTTTTAAGGAAACAATACCTATTTCTTCTACCAGAGTGGATAACTTCATACTTGCCCAATTACAGAACATTAGAGCACAGTACAGGCCCATCAGCACATGATGTTGTGCTGACCTTTAAACCTGCTCTAAGGATGTACTATTTATTTGTCCATGGATTTACTCCAACTTCCACTTTCCCAACTTGGATTGAAGACTTTTTGCTTTCCCTTCACAACTCATAGTCTCATTGCTATGCGTGCATTTAGTTTTCCCATCTAGATCAGTGACCTATAGGATGAAAAGCTAAATGCACTGCAATGCACTAATTGCTGTAGTACCCATAGGTCACTGATGCCTTTAGCAGTGGCCACTTTATTAGCTTCACATGTACATCTGCTCATTAATGCAAATATCTAACAGCCGATCATGTAGTAGCAACTCAGTGCATAAAAGCATGCAGAAATGGTCAAACTGTTCAGTTGCTGTTCAGACTAAATATCTGTGTGGGGAAGAAATGTGACCTAAGTGACTTTGATCATGGAATGATTACTAGGGTGGTTTGAGTATCTCAAAAACTGCTGATCTCCTGGGATTTTTGCTCAAAACAGTCTCTAGAGTTTACAGAGAATGGTGTAGAAAACAAATATCTTCCAGGAGTGGCAGTTCTATGGGAAAAAGTGCCTTGTTAATGAGAGAGGTCAGAGGAGAATGGCCAGACTGATTCAAGCTGACAGGAAGGCGACAATAACTCAACTAAACGTGTGTTACGATAGTGTGTGCAGAAAAGCATCTCTAAATGCACAACAGCTCAAAGCTTGAAGTCAATGGCTACAGCAACAGAGCACGGACATACACTCAGTAGCCATCTTATTAGGCACAGGAGATATAAATGAATTTATCGTCCATAAAAACTTGACTTCTATAATCATCAGTGGTAGTAAATTACGAAGGCCAGCACTCTCTAACTGAAAAAAAAATCCTCATTCTAAATATCTTACTTAGAATCCTGACTTTGTGACCCTTGATGCTGGGCAAATGAGCCGGGAAAAATCAAAAACCCCTGTATTTATCCTGTGCGAATATAAGCATTATATCTACTTAAATCCCTTTTTACTCCTCCAGGCCCAACCTGCCTAATAAAACCATATAGTCCTACTCTTTGGTTCCTGTCGGCCAATGAATTCTCAATCCATGTCCATACGTTGCCCAACTCCATGTACTTTATTTTTATCTTTTCTCTGAGATTCTAACAAAGGCCTTCTGAAAATTTAAAATTCAAGATATTTATTCAATCATCTGTTCTATCACTTCCATGCCTAAAAGTGTCCTGGAGATTTTTAAAAAGTTTATCTTTAATAGATCATCATAACTGCATGCTACTACTACTACTACGTCGACTCAGGCCTAGGGGGCCGGCATCGGGCACGATGACTGACTCTCCACTTCTCCCTCTCCCTCATCAGTGTGTACTGCTTGGTACTGCATACTACCAATGATACAAAATGGCAATGTTACCATTTCCTTTATGATTGACTCTTGAGTTCTTCTTACTACCAATATTAGGCTAGACCATCTATAACCACTGCTACACTACCATCACAAATGCTTACTGTTCCATAGCTAGACCGAATTTCATGAAATCTGATCACTTGGCTGATCCCCAGCATACAGGCAGAGGCTAAAGAGCAAGAATTCAGAGGTAAGGACAACAAAGAGGTGGTTGTAGGAGGAAGGAAGTGGTTACAGGATTGCTTTATGTTGTGGATAGGACAATGTTCAAGGAATCTTCAAAAGATCAGAATGAATATGCTATGATTATCAAGGACTTTATAAAGTTAGTCTTGGACAAGTGTATCCCCACAAAATCATTCAGAGTCATACCCAACTGGAAGCCCTGGATGAACCAAGTGATCTGCATTCTGTTGAGGGCCAAACTAGTGGCATTCTAATCCGATGATCAACTAAAATAAAACAGGTCTATGAATGACCTCAGCAAAGCCATCTCACATGAAAAGTGGTATTTCCGGACCAAATTGGAATCGCAGAAGGATGTTCGACAGCAGTGGCGAGGATTGAATGCTATCACCTCCTACAAAGTAAAATGACATTTCTGACAAAGTTTCACTCCCAGACGAGCTCAATGCCTTTTATCCTCATTGTGACTGACAAAATATTGATCCACTTTCATGAACTCCTACAGCCCCTGATGACCCTGTGATTTCAGTATCTGAGGCTGATGAGAGAACATCTTTCAGGAGGATAAACTCATGGAAATTACCTGGCCCGGGCAGGGTAACATGGCTGAGTACTGAAAACCTGTGCTAATCAAGTGGCTGGAGTGTGCACTGTTATCTTTAACCTCTGTCTTTGACATTCTGAGTTAGCTACCTACTTCAAGCAGGTATCAATTACACCATGGTGTCACAGTAGCATAGTGTTTGGCATGACGTTATTACTGCTTGGGGTGTTGCAGTTGCAAGTTCAATTCAGACATCATCCATAAGGAGATTGTACAAACGTGTACATCCTTCCATGGATACATGGGTTTCCTCCAAGTGCTCCAGTTAATTGGGATCTATCAAGGCAAATGCTTTTCAGTCCTATTAAGCAACTACCCCAATTAGCAGAAGTTTCATGGAAATCGTAAAAAAAAGGTATAAAAAAGATAAACTACTGTTTAGCTGTGTAACACATTATGCATTTAACTGAAATACAGAACAAATTAGAACACTACTGCTGCTACTACAGTACTATCAAGCCCCTCAGAACTATTGACGGAGTATGCTGCTGTGTATGGGGTGACCAGGGAGTGGTAGCACCTCTATTGAAGGGGTCTGTTGTGTCCATTCTCAGGCAGCCCACTCACTGGACACTCAGCTCTTATCTGTAGCTCCAAGTAGCTGTTTGCATGTGACAATAGCCTCACCCCAATGCACCACTTTGACCAATGGGATAACCAGTTGAGGGTGGCTGACAGGCCTCATACCTTGTTAAAACAGGGACACACCTGTCCTAACATGTCATCTGCCCAGTCAGCTCTGGCGGACTGGGCAGATGAGATCAACAGTAAGATCCAACATCCAAAAACACAGCTCTGCAACACTTCATGGAGCGCGAAGGGCATGATAAGGCACGGAAGTGGATATTGTTATCCACTGCAACCAAAGAATACCCCAGTTTGTGTCGACTACTCATACCACAGAAACTGGACCTCCAAAGTTGAGTGAGTGAAACTGTCCCAGTGCAATATTTTTCCACTTTATAAACTCTTCTGTACATGTTTCATTGTCATCTTCCGACATGACAGACAACCAACACACTGCCGTGTTCTTTTGATTGTCTGTAAATGAATAAAATTATTGAAGACATCAAGTGCAAATAATGGACTGCCTTCATACAATGCTTTTGATGATTGCATCCTCTAAATCTTTATTTTCATTAAACATTTAAGATAATTGCCAATAGCTTAAAAATCCCCATCCTTCCAAACTTGCTGAGGTAGTGAAATCATTTGATTTTCACTCCCATCTATTTCTGGTATTTCCAAGCCTGAATGCTTGAAACTGAATGAGTGAAACAATTCTAAATTGTCTTCCTGCGTATTGCTAGCCAACAATCAGTGACAGAAATTGTTGCTTTTTCAACACAAGCACAATCAACTGATGCTACCTAAAAAATTGTTTGTTCTAAGCATGGAGCAGTGTCTAATGGTCACACAAGTTCACGTGATTGATGCAAGTTGGAAGCTATTCAGCAACAGCCTCCTGTCCCAATTAAGTGGCATTGTGTGCCTAATAGACAAAGGGAATCCCAGCTATTTTCTCAATTATTTTTTGTTCTTTAAGAGCTATTCCAAATAAGTTACTGTGCCTATTAACTAATGGATCAATTAACTGGAATCTATTGAATGTCATTGCAAAAATAAATTGGCAGCTTTAGCATAGAACTTCAATGTAATGATAAAAGCTATAGAAATAATAACAGTAAAGCATGCTGAGTATTCACTTTATCAAAGAACAACAGGCCAGAAATAAAGAAAAGGGAAAAGCATTAACTTGTACCTAAATGCCTGCGTGCCAAATGGTTTAATTTTTCTTCTATTTGACAAGAAAAAGAAATTTAACACTCTCATGGCAGAACTTGTAACAAACTCTGTAAGTATTTAGACTTGTTTTTGATTGTAAGGTTAGAAGAGGATTGAGAAAGTGGGGACAATAAAGTGGGTGAATTTAATGTTAAAGCTGATAGTGAAAGAGAAATAATGGGAAAGAATATCTGGGTTAATAAAAAGAGAAAAAGCAAGACTTTCTTTTAAAAATGGTTCATTTTAAATATTATATTTTTGACAACATCAAAACCAAAATAAATTTGGAGGACAATTGATTTTTCCAGATAATCACTTTATAATCTAATGAAGGACTAAGACAATCTATTTACTCAGAGACTGATCATAATGTGGAATTTTCTGCAAAGTCCACTGATTGAGGTGAGCAAGAGATGTGTGAAAGACAAAAGACAAATAAGCAAAGAAGGTGAAAAATTGGAAGACACTTGTCTATATACATCTTTGGCCAGTCTTGCTGTCCATTAGAAAGCATTGTAAATTCTGAGGTGTTTCAAGGCATTAGGTTTTCTTCTTGCATCACAGTATATGAAGTAAATTTTCATGTGACTGGCAGCAAACAGAACTACTAACTGCTTTAGTAATCACTCTTTTTCTGGTAAACAACCACTGCAATCAATAGCCTGTAACTTTTGAGCTTTTGAGCTGCCTGTATGACCTAGCATTTTTGCAGTGTGAAGTCTCAAAGGTGTAGGACGGTTACGACATGGTGTGTATGGGCCAAATCAAGGTGGCAGGGCCCAGGCTTGAGAGTGAGGAACGAGCCCCTGTTTGGTCATGGCTGGAGCAGTCTTGGAACTGATTTGAAGTGGCAGATCCGAGGCAAGACAGAGTCAAGGTGGCAGGACCTGGACATGAGAGCAAGGAACAAGCCAATGTTTGACTAATTTAAACACCAAGCCAGATTGGAAAGGTTGGGTATTCGAAGAATCAAGGTGGTGAGGCCCAGATTGAGAGCGTATCGAAGTGGCATGGCCCAGGTCCGAGAGTAAGGAATGGGTCAAGGTTTGAACGATTTGAGCAACTGGCCAGATTGAAAATGACAGGGTGTCAGGGCTGAAAGTGAGTGACGGGTAGGTGTTCAGCTCACTGCTCAGTGAGATTTACTCGTCTCTACACTGACCGGAGGCAGTGGTCTGCAACTAATAGGGTCCTGAACTGGCGACCTTTCCTCTCCACCAGATTACCTTCCAGAGTTGTACAAGGAGCCTTGGGCCCTGCTTGTAGACTTTGTAAGGCACACCGCTGGGCCAGGGGCAGAACTTTAACTGCTTCTTTCACCTCCTTCAGGGTGGTTCAGAGATGTTGAATTGGGTCACCGGTTCTGGAGGTGTCGCCAGTGCCTCACACGGGCCTAGGTCCTGCTCTGTATAGGTGTCACTGAAAGTGATACTGCGATGGTGGTTTATCTCCTCTACAGAACAAGTGAGGTGGCCACTTTGCTTCTGTCCTAGTATCGTCTTGGTGAAGCGGAAGGGATTGGTAGTGAAAGCAATGCACTTTCAGGCCCTCTCCTTGCCCTTTCTTCGGTGCCACACAGCCTGCCTGAGTGTGATGAGCCTCCTCCTGATGATATCTGTGAGGTCTGACAGGGCAGTTTTCTCCTCCTCCTTGGCTAATTTAAATTGGCACTTCAGAGATTTGAGTTCTTGTCTCAGCTGGCTGATCTTCAGTTCCCGTCCGTTTGGTTTCGCTGGATTACTTGTTCCTTGTTTTTACTTGACGCCAAACCGTTCTCAGCCTATGCTCGTTATGAGGGTGCACATAGTCTGGAGCTTCTGGTCAGCATTGCTGTTCGATATTGCCTCCAGAATTGTGTCTACATCCTCATCCAACTGGAGCCACACCTTCTTGCTGACATTGGAGAGTGCTCAGACAAGGTCCACAAGGATGATTCTGGAAATGAAAGGGTTATCGCATGAGGAACATTTGATAGCTCTGGGTCTGTTCTTGCTGGAATTTAGAAGGATGAGGGGGGAATCTCATTGAAATATTTTGAATGTTGAAAGGCCTAGACAGAGTAGATGTGGAAAGAATGTTTCTCATGGTGGGGGAGTCAAGGACATGAGAGCAGAATCAGAATCAGGTTTATTATCACTGGCATGTGTCGTGAAATTTGTTAACTTAGCAGCAGCAGTTCAATGCAATACATAATATAGAAGAAGAAGAAAAAAAATAATAATCTTAAATAAATAAGTAAATCATTTACAGTATATATATATATACTGAATAGATTAAAAGTCATGCAAAAAACCAGAAATAATATATATTAAAAAAATGAGGTAGTGTTCACGGGTTCAATCTCCATTTAGGAATCAGATGGCAGAAGCTGTTCCTGAATCACTGAGCGTGTGCCTTCAGGCTTCTGTACCTCCTACCTAATGGTAACAGTGAGAAAAGGGCATGCTGGAGGTCCTTAATATTAGATGCTGCCTTTCTGAGACATCACTCCTTGAAGATGTCCTGGGTACTTTGTAGGCTAGTACCCAAGAAGGAGCCAACTATATTTACAACCCTCTGCAGCTTCTTTTGGTCCTGTGCAGTAGCCCCTCCCCACATACCAGGCAGTTATGCAGCCTTTCAGAATGCTCTCCACGGTACAGCTATAGCAGTTTTTAATTGTATTTGCTGACGTACCAAATCTCTTCAAACTCCTAATGAAGTATAAGACCATAAGACCATAAGACAAAGGAGCAGAAGTCAGCCATTCGGCCCATCGAGCCTGCTCCGCCATTTTATCATGAGCTGATCCGTTCTCCCATTTAGTCCCACTCCCCCACCTTCTCACCATAACCTTTGATGCCCTGGTTACTCAGATACCTATCAACCTCTGCATTAAATACACCCAGTGACTTGGCCTCCACTGCCGCCCGTGGCAGCAAGTTGCATAGATTTACTGGCTAAAAAAATTTCTTCGCATCTCTGTTCTGCATGGGCGCCCTTCAATCCTTAAGTCATGCCCTCTCATACTAGACTCCTCCATCATGGGAAACAACTTTGCCACATCCACTCTGTCCATTCCTTTCAACATTAGAAGCGGTCTTGCTTTCTTTATAGCTGCATTGATATCTTGGGACCAGGTTAGGTACAAGGAGATCTTGACACCCAGGAACTTGAAGCTGCTCACTCTCTCCACTTCAGATCGCTCTGTGAGGATTGGTATGTGTTCCTTCATCTTACCCTTCCTGAAGTCCATAATCAACTGTTTTGTCTTACTGACATTGAGTGCCAGGTTGATGCTGCGACACCACTCCAGTAGTTGGCATTTCTCATTCCTATACGCCCACTTATCACCATCTGAGATTCTACCAACAATGGCTGTTTCATGAGCAAATTGAGAGATGGTATTTAAGCTATGTCTAGCCACACAGTCATGGTATAGAGAGAGTAGGGCAATGTGTTAAGCACACACCCTTGAGGTGTACCAGTGTTAATTGTTAGTGAGGAGGAGGTGTTAACACCAATCTGCACAGATTGTGGTCTTCCAGTTAGGAAGTCAAGGATCCAATTGCAGAGGGAGGTACAGAGGTCCAGGTTCTGTAACTTCTCAATCAGGATTGTGGAGATTATGGTGTTAATTGCTGAGCGATAGTTGTTGAATTGTATCCTGACATAGGTGTTTGTGTTGTCCAGGTGATCTAAAGCTGTGTGAAGAGCCATTGATATTGCAACTGCTATTGACGTATTGTGGCAATAGGCAAATTGTAATGGGTCCAGGTCCTTGCTGAGGCAAGAGTTCAGTCTAGTCAAGCCCAACCTCTCAAAGCATTTCATCACTGTCGATGTGAGTGCTACCGGGTGATAGTCATTAAGGCAGCTCACATTATTCTTCTTTGGCACTGGTATAATTGTTGCCTATTTGAAGCAAGTGGGAACTTCCGCCCATAACAGTGACAGGTTGAAAATGTCCTTGAATACTCACACCAGCTGGTTGGCACAGCCTCAAGATAGAGGGGCATCCAACTAAAACAGAGAAATAGAGAAATTTCTTTCGCCATAAGGCAGTGAATTTGTGGAATTTATTACCACAGGCAGCTGTGGAGGCCAGGTCATTGGGTGTATTTAAAGCAGAGAATGAAAGGTTCCTGACTGGACACGGCATCAAAAGTTATGGGGAGAAGGCCTTGGAGTGGGGCTGAGGAGGGTAAAAAGGATTAACCATCATGAAATGGTGGAGCAGACTTGACGGGCTAAATAACCTAATTCTGCTCCTATGTCTTATGGTCTATGGTCTTATACAGAGCTGGAGTTTATAGCTAAGCAGGGAGGAGTTTTGAGTATTTAATAATTCAGTAATATTTGAAAATATTGTCAATTTGCAGTTTTATTAAGCATTCTTTCTAGTTTACATAATGCATTACAGGTTATATGTAAAAGTCTAGCTAAATAGATGGATACTTTATTGATCCCAAAGGAAAGTGCACAGATATAAAAATATTAGAAAAGAAGTAAGAATGAAAAAAAATAAGTTACCTCAAACAGTCTAACAAGAGGGAGGTCATCACTTCCCTGACTACAGGTTGACTCATTATAGAGTCTAATGGCCATGGGTAAGAATTACCTCATATAGCACTCTTTAAAGCAGCACAGTTGTCTCAGACTATTAATAAAAGTGCTCCTTTATTCAGCCCAGATGGCATGCACAGGGTGAGAAGCATTGTCCAGGATTGCCAGCATTTTCTGTAGGGTCCTTTGTTCTACCACAGCCTCCAGTGTGTCCAGTTTGACTCCTATAAAAGAGCCAGCCTTTCGAATCAGTTTATTGAGCCTGTTGGCATCACCCAACTTGATGCCATTGCCCCTGCACACCACTGCATAGAAGATTGTAATGGTGACAACAGACTGGTAGAACATGTGAAGAAGAGGCTTGCCTACTCCAAAGGACCTCAGTCTCTTCAGGAAGTAGAGGCGACTCTGGCCCTTCTTGTACACAGCCTCTGTGTTAGTGCTCCACTCAAGTCTGTCATCCTGATACCTTTAAATCCTTAGCACATCCATGCCCTCACCATCAATAGTAACAAAGTAGTGCAGGCTTAGTCTTCCTAAAGTCCATCACCATCTCCTTTGTCTTACTGATGTGGAGCTGCAAATGATTCAGCTTACACCACTTGACAAAGTCCTCCACCAGGGCCCTGTGTTCATCTGCCAAATCATCCTCACTGGCATGATTACCAGTGCAGGTCCTGCTTTTCAACTTTCGACTTAACCCCCCATATTCTCTCTTCAGGACCTCCTCCTTTTTCCTATATATGTTGTTGGTACCAATATGTACCACGATTCCTGGCTACTCACCTTCCCTCTTTAGAATGCTGTGGACCGAATCTAAGATATCCCTGACCCTGGCACCTGGGAGGCACATACCATCTGGATTTCTCTTCCATATCAACAGAATCTCCTGTCTGCTCCTCCAACTATGGAATCCCCTATCACCAATGCACTCTTCTTCTCTCCCTTCCCTTCTGAGCCACAGAATCAGACTCTGTGCCATAGTCCTGGTTACTAAGGCTTACCCCTGTTGTTGTTTCTGACACACCCCCCGCCACCCCACCCAACTGTGTCCAAAGCAGTATACTAATTATTGAGCAGAACGGCTAAGGGGCTACTCTGCAAAGGTTGCTTGTTCCCTTTCCTTCTCTTGACAGCCACTCAGGTACCTGCCTCCTGCAACTTGGGGGTGACTACCTGCCTGTAGCTCTTATCAATCACCTCCTCATTCTCCCATATGAGCCGATGGTCATCGAACTGCAGCTCCAATTCCTTAAAATGATCTTTAAGGAGCTGTAGCTTGATAGACTTTGTGCAGATCTAGTTATCAGGGAGACTGGATGTCTCCCAGAGTTTGTACATCTCACACAAAGAAGATACCACTAACCCTGGACACCATTCTTACCGTACTACTATGTACTAATAGACAAAGAATGACTGAAAATCATACTAGAAACTCAAGCCTGTTGAGCCAAAGCCTGACCACTCTAACACTGTCCACTCGCACAATAGCTGCAATGACCAGTCCACTTACATCTCAGTTCTTTTTGTTGGCCTTTGCCATGGGTCAAAAAAGACCATTATAATTGCAGCCCATTGGAAAGCTTTGAAAGGTCCTGAAACCTCATGTCATTCAGCCAAACAAGCAACTGCTTGCGACGATTGCAGCCCACCTGTAGTATATTCTCATAATACAGAGACCATGAGTTGTAGAGTGCTTGAAAGCGAGTCAGTAGGTTGTGTTCAGTGATCAAATCAGTGCAGAAATGAGTGAAGTTGTCCCACTGATTCATAAGCCTGGTGTTGAATGGTGATAATTCTTCCTGAACCTGGTGGTTTAGGACCTAAGGCTCCTGTACCTCCTTTCTGAAGCCAGCAGCAATAACAGAGCATGACCTGGATGGTGGGGGTTCTCGATGATGATGGATGCTTTTTTTTTGTGGCAGCACTCTTTGTTAATGTAAGGTCTTTCAGATTAAGAGTCTTCAACCTGAGACATTAATTTGGTTTCTTCTTTCACAGGTGCTGCCTGATCTGCTGTTGTTTGCAGCATTTTAAAACTTTTGTTTCAGATGACCAACATTTGTATTCAGTTTTTTGATTTACATTCACCTAGAAATTCATCTGTTTTTTTGCACTAAACATACCATTTAGAAGTGGCAACATTTTTTTACACTGCCTCCAAATTTCAGTTCCATTGACTTCACTTGACCTGTGAATGAACAGTAGAATCTACAGCTCTTAAAACCATCGATGAATTTCACAGCAACATAGTTAACATATTTTTTTTGCCCACTGAAGTATAAAATATTTTTAGACTCTTGTTCCATTTGCAGAGTATATGCGCAGTCTTCCTAGAACACATGAGAGCATAGTTTGGGAATTGGAACGATGCAATAATAATGATGGGATTATTCTAAGTCTTTCCAATGATCATTGGAAAGCAAGATGAGAAAACACAGTGGGTGTCATTTACTTGAATTTTCAGAAAGCGTTTGATAAGGTGCCACACATGAGGCTGCCTAACAACATAAAATCCTAAGGCGTTCAAGGAAAGATACTGGCATGGATAGCGGAATAGCTGACAGGCAGGAGGCAGCGAGTGGGAATAAAAGGGGCCTTTTTTGGTTGGCTGCCAGTGACTAGTGGTGTTCCTCAGGGGTCAGTATTGGGACCACTGCTTTTCACATTGTTTGTCAATGATTTAGATAATGGAATTGATTGTAATGTGGCAAAGTTTGTGGATGATACAAAGGTAAGTGGAAGCGTAGGTAGTGCTGAGGAAGCAATGTGATTGTAGCGGGACCTAGACAAATTGGAAGAATGAGCAAAAAAGTGGCAGATGGAATAGTGTTGGGAAATGTATGATAATGGATTTTGCTATGAAACCCCTGGTTTCCTTGGCTGTGTAAGTCTAGGGAAAACGCTCTCCAATCCCACCAAACTCGTGGGATTCAGACGGCTCTCCCACCCCAAACTCCGGTTTGTGTGGATACTCTGTAAATTGCTACCCTGTTACAAAGTAGTGCCACGAAATTACAGACAGTACACTGCATACGATTAAAGGAATTATATTTATGAATCTTAACTAAAGGGTTAGTAAAAAAAAACACAAAAAGAAAAAGGCCCATTTTAATTAAAACAGTCAAATGTGCACAAGTTCGAGATCAATGTTTACCATATTCACCATTCCTCAATCGATCTCGGCACCTAGCTTCATCGGATCACGGTCCAGCCATCGGGTCGAATACTATGACCTGTTCTCTCCAGCGTCTTCTCTTTTCATCTCCCACCAGACAAAAGCTCCAAGCCCAGTCTCAGTGTCCCTCACCAGAAAAACCATCCCCAGTTCCACCATCCTAATTAGATGGCACACGTTCCTCATCATACCTTATCTTCAACAATAATCCAAACAGGCTGAGAGCAGAACAGATTGCTCTTGCAGAACTGCTAAATGAAATAACTACAGGATAACCGTAAAAATGTGAACCAGGGTGTTACAGGCACAAGGAACAACAGTGCAGACTATTATCTAAATGAGTAGAAGGTTCAAACATCAGAGGTGCAGAGGGACTTAGGAGTCCTCATGAAAGATTCCCAGAAGGTTAATTTACAGTTTGAGTCTATGGTAAAGAAGGCAAATGCAATGTTGGCATTTATTTCAGGGGGAATTGAATAGAAAAGCAAGGAGATAATACTGAGCCTTTATAAGTCAGGCCACACTTGAAGTATTGTCAACAGTTTCAGGTGCCATATCTTAGAAAAGATGTGTTATCATTGAAGAGAGTCCAGAGAAGGTTCACAAGGATCATTCCAGGAATGAAGGGGTTAACATATGCGGAGCAATTTGCAGCTTTTGGCCTGTAATCACTTGAATGTTGAAGAATGCGGGATGGGGTGGGGAGGGATTTCATTGAAACCTACCAAATGTTGAACGGACTAGAAAGACTGGCTGTGGAGAGGAAATTTCCAATGGTGGGAGTGTCCAGAACTATTTTAGCCAGAGAGTGGTCAATCTGTGGAATGCTCTGCCACAGACTGCAGTGGAAGCCAAGACTGAGGGTATATCTAAGGCGGAAATTGATCACTTCCTGATCTGTCAGGGCATCAAAGGATATGGTGAGAAGGCAGGTGGATGGAGTTGAGTGGGATCCAGGATCAGCCATGATGGAATGGTGGAGCAGACTCGATAGGCTAAATGGTCTAAATGGAGCAGGGGACTGAAGATGCAACCTTGTGGAAGCATCAGTGCTCAGAATAAACACGGTCGAAGTGTTGCTTCTTATCCTTACTGATCGAAGACTGTTGTTCAGAAAGGCAAAGATCCAATTCCAAAGGACACCTTTAACTCCCAGAGTCCAGAATTTGATGATGAGTATGCTTGGAATTATGGTATAGAAGGCAGAGCTGTAGTCATTAAAAATAATAGTTTGAAGTTGGTGTCTTTACTGTCCAAATGCTCCAGAGGTCAGGAAGATAGCAATTTGTAACCTCCTTAGTGATGAGTAAGGTCTTAGAAGACTAAAGAAGATTCATGATGTTCCTTTGTTTAAGAAGGGCAATAGGGGTAATCCAGGAAATTATAACCTAGTAAATATTACATGACATTAATGTTACATTAGTGGTAGAGAAATTATTCGTGAAGATTCTTAGAAACAGAATATACTTGCACTTGGCAAAACAAGAACATATTAGATGTAGTGTGGATTTGTTTAAAAGTGATCTTTTACAAACAGGACTGAGTTTCTTGAAAAGGTGATGAGGATCACTGGTGGTAGTAGGGTAATGGAGTTCTTCAACATGAATTTTAGTGAAGCATTTGACAAGGTCCCTCATAGAAGGTTGGTCCAGAAGAGTAGGTCATAAGAAATCCACGGTAAGTTGTCAGTTGGAAATAAAAGTGGCTCATCTTTTAGAAGCTGGGGTACTGGTGGAGGGCTGTTTCTCTCTCTGGAGCTCTGTAGATGTGAGTAGATTAGTAAATATACAAAGGCATAAAAACTGGAATGAATGTAAATTATGAGGGAGTTTGTCAAAGGATACAGCAGGATATTAATCAGTTAGAAATTTAGGTGAATAAACAGCAGGTGTAGTTTAATCCAGAAAGTGTAGATGTTGCATTTAGGGAGGTCAGATGTAAAATGAAAGTTTACGGCAAATTATAGGGTTCTAGGATCATTATGTACAGAGGGATCTTTGGGAGCAAGTCCAAAGTTCCCTGAAAGTGGTATCACAAGTGGATGAGATGGTAAAGGAGGGTTGCCTTCATCATTCGAGGTGCTGTATATAAATACTGGCAAATGATTGAAGGTGGTCTCAGATAGTACTGCTGAAGATGGGCGATAGCTTACAGGTGGTTCATAAAGCTAGAAATACAACTAAGTATTTTACTAATAACATTGTTTCTGTGGCAACTTGTGGTAAACTATCACTGCAAACAATGAAGATGCAAGCGAAGGCGAGGCTGACTCAAGGGCCGAGGCCTGCGGGTATGATGCGAAGTAGGAATGAGGTCAAGGCAGGTTCGAGTTGGAGTTGAAGCGATCAAAGTAGAGAAGTTTCAGAGCCCATCTACCTGAACTGGAAGTGAGGTTGGATCAGTCTAATTCTGGGCCAATTTGGGAAGGTCTGGTACAGGCTGGAACATAACAGATCCAAAGTATATCGCTGCGGCAAGCCCAGGTCTCAGTGCGGGAGAAGATCCAGTGTTTGGACAATTTAAAGGCCAGGCCGGAAGAGCTGAAAAGCCAGGGTGTTGGGACAGGAGGCGAGGAGCAGGCCGGTTCTGCTCACTACTCCACAATGCTTACTCCGCTCTCCATGGTGCTGAGGCTGGTTCCAGTTCCAGTTGTTCAGGGCTTCGTCTTTGCAGTGTTCACAACAATTTGCCCTGCTATGTGATGAACTGTAGCTGAGGCTATGGATCTGCTCCAGACTTTGTGTCTATGGACTCACTTTCATTCTGAATGCTGTTGCTTGCTTTTATTGTTTGCACAACTTGTGTTTTTTCCCTCTATCTGTGCATTGTTTTTTTTGGGTTTCTTGTTTTGTGGCCTCCTGTCAGCAAATGAATCTCAAGATTGCATAATTTATATGTACTTTGATAATAAATGTACTTTGAAATTGAACTCGTCCATGGTAATGAATTCCATAGATTCACCACCTTTGGTGAAATTAATTCTTCCACATCTTTGTTCTAAGTGGACGTCCTTCTATTTTGAGGCTGTGCCTTTCGGTCCTATTCTCACCCTCTATAAGAAACATCTTCTCCACAGCCTTTCAGTATTCAATAGTTTTCAATGAGACCCACCTCATTCTTCTAAGTTCCAGTGAGCACAGGCCCAGAGCCATCAAATACTCATCATCCTCTGGACCATCTCCCATGCCAGTACATCAATTCTTAGATAAGGAGCCCAAAACTGATCAATATACTCCAAGTGTGGTGTAACCAATACCTTATAAAGCCTCAGCATCACATCCTTGCTTTATATTCCAGCCCTGTTGAAACGATTGCTAATAATGTTGTTGCCTTCCTTACCACTTACTCAACCTGCAAGTTAATTTTTAGAAAATCCTGCACAAGGACTCCCTCAAGTTTCTTTGCACCTCTAAATTGGAAAGTATTAGCTACAAAGCGAAGTGAAAAAGAGCCCCGTAAACTGCTCACAATACACCAGTGCTTTATAAAGCCTCAACATTACATCCTTGATTTGCTATTCTAGTTCAGCTTTCCTGTACCTGTTGTGGTGTTTCTTGGGTAAGTTTTCAGTTCATCACTGTTTTCTGAGAATATGTTTCAGGCAGGTGTATCACATTGCACAAGGACTGGGAGCACTTGTACTGGCGAATTGAAGGGACGATGAGAAAGCGCATAAAAAATAAATGATAGGTGCTCTTCAGACTTGATTGTTATGACAAATAATAAGTCATGTAATGGGAGAATCTTCTCAAGATACTTTTGTCTGCAGTTCATTCACTCTATCCTTTTAGGCCATTAAAGACTTTCTTGCAATAAATTCATTTTATTCTTGCTATTGAACCATGAGATAATCTTTAACTCTGTTTTTTAGCAGAGAGGTTTTATTATCATTGTGAGGGAAGATTGTCAATTTTCTATTTCTCTCTATCCCAGAGAACACACAGGATAGGATCCTAAAAGCATAGTGCAGCTTTTAGAAATTGAGTGCTTAATGTTTTTGTTCCCATGGAAAAGCTCAGATGTCCTACATGTGAATTGATTAACTGTTTTTTTCTTCTTTCACTCATGCTGCCTGACCTGCTGAGAGTTGCGAGGTTTTCCTGTTTATGAATTAGGTCATTCACTTTGAAATTTTAGAAGTTGATGTGCTATAAACTTTACATGGCTTTTGACTTTTATTAGCCTTCTTACACCTAGTTAAAACATGCTTCTTGATAATTATTGAGACCTTGCTAGTCAGACTAGTGCTTTGCTAATATGTTTTTCTAAATACAGAGCAGTACCAAACAACTTCAAAAAAAAAACATGATTTTAGGATTTCTTTGCTTGTATTCGTTTACCTACTGTATTTCCAGGTTAGTAAATACTTCTAGTAAATTTTAACATATTCTAGATAATGTTCAGTTGTTTGTATTTCAGGTTTGAAGATCAGCTCCAAACATGACTTGCTGCAAATAACTTAATTTTGATCATTTAACAACATATTCTGTCCGATGAGAAATAGAACTTGCATTCATAAATGGTCGAGTGTAGAATGCGAAAGAAATGTTCCTAGAAAAATCAACAGTTTAATTTCAGAGATTACAAGCACATACTGTGCCTACTCATTAAATGAGGTTTTTCTTATTTGTTTCAGTTGTTTTCCATGAATATTGCATACACCACAGCACGATTAATGAAGTTTGACATTTCTCCCTATTAACTGCCTGGTTAGCTGCTTGAGGAGTATCACTATTTTAGATTTGTTATGATTGGCTGCTATTTTTTAAGTCCAATACTCTGTAATTGCTTTTGGAATTGTACTGAGCTGTCATGGTATAGCAAATGACTCATACATCAGAATGGCAAGCAAACCTTCTAATGTTTGTAAAATGAAGAAAGTAAAATCATATTTTGCAATGGAATTCACCAAAAACTTTTGATACTACTACAATAATGCAAATAATGAGCTTAGGTAATGGACTATATTAATTATAACCAGAGGAATCTGCTATCAAATAGGAGTTAAAATGCTTCAACATTTTCCTTCATTAACACTGGAAAGTAATCCATGAATGATTTGTGGTGTATCTGTAGATTAAACAGTAAACAAACTTTTTTTTAATCTAAACTGTTAGTTGTGAGTTCTTTTGATTTTAAGGGAATAGAATAAATATCTCTCGATTGTCAGTTGAACAATAATTGAGAAGCAGCCATATCAAACAATAATCGACACCAACGACAGGTCAGTTCATGGTCACCTCTACTGTCGCAATGGGGCCACACTCAGGTTGGAGAAGCAGCACCTTATATTCTGTCTGGATAGACTCCAACCTGACGCCATGAACAAAATTTCTCAAACTTCCGGTAAATGTCCCCCCGCACTTCAACATCCCATATTCCCTTTTCCCTTTCTCACCTTATCCCACTACCTGCTCATTACCTCTTTCTGTTGCTCTTCCCCCTTTTCTTTCTTCCATGGTCTTCGGTCCTCCTTCTCCAGCCCTATATCTCTTTCACCAATCAACTTCCCAGCTCTTTTCTTCACCCTTCCCTCCTCACCCTTCCCTGTTTCACCCATCACCTTATGTTTCTTCCTCTCCTCCCCCCACCTTCCTGCTCTGACACCTCTTCCTTTGTTCGCCAGTCCCGATAAAGGGTCTCGAACCAAAATGTCAACTATACTCTTTTCCATATATGCTGTCTGGCTTGCTATGTTCCTCCAGCATTTTGTGTGTGTTGAATGAAATAAATTTCAAGTTCCTACTAACAGAGGAGTCTTCTTATTAAGCAGCAAGCTTAAATGTACTATGGAAAATCACTGCTGCTTTAAATTATAATGTTCATCTGTGAAATTACTATTTTTAAATTAGGTCACTGAATTTTTCCTATAATATTATGGATAAACAATAATTGAATACAATATTATAATATTGGAAACTTACCAACTTCCAACACTCATTTTCCTTCTGGTTGTCTGCAGAGATAAATATTCATATGCACTACACAAACTTCAATACCTAGCTCAAATAAATGTCATTCACATGACAGTCTTGACAGAAACTACTGGCAGATTAGTTTCAGTGGAGTGAGAAGCAATTTCTTGGGTGCTCATTTTATTCTACATTCTAATGCTGCTTAAGAAGTATATATTCACAGTAGCCTTTCCAGTATTACAGAGGAAAATATATGTACATCACTATTCATGTCCAGCTTTTGACATTTGAATAACAATTAGAAACTTCATTTTATCTTTTATGACCGTCATTTTCATCTGCATGGTTGAAATTAATTAATTTATTAAGAACTAACAATCAATGCTATGCCCTTCCTGTCTGTTCTGACACTGTCACTCTTTGGAGAAATTCAGTGATCAACAACAAAAGTTTGATCATTACTTCTTGCTGTACAACAATTTCAACAGGTGAACACAAATTCTTTCAAGTGGTAGGATTGGTAGGATTCAATTTAATGGCAAAACCTAATTATTAATTATTATGTAGTTAGAATCACACATTCTAATGACATAATAATTAATAATTCAGTTTTGCCATGGAATATTCATATAACTTATTCACATATGTCATACAGATGGCTGACTGAGTGTGTCAGTTGACTCAGCTCTAATTAAATCGTGATTGTACATCATTCTCTTATTGAATACAGTTCACACACTGAAAAAAAAGTTATGGAAATAATATTTAACTGGAATAGAATTTTGTGTTTATCAAGACCTAAATTTGACATTTAATTGGAGTTATTGGAATGATAACCTATCTCACAAGATATGCAGGATGAAATTTCAATTCCAACTGTCTTATTAAAATGCACATAGGAACATTCACAGATATCTCTAATGTAAGATAGAATTAGAAAAGAAACCAATAAGTTTTTCTTTCTTCATGATGCTATGAATAAAATATATGAATCTCATTACAATTTGTTTTAATTAAAATATGCCAATTCACCATTGAAATTCATTAGTTGTCCATGCAATTATGAATATGAAATCCCAGATACAGAGCTTCTCAATGTGTTTAATTTTACAGTTCCATCTCCAAAACATCCACTTTGGTAACTGGAGGCTACAAATTTGTTGAAGCCAATGTACATAATCCATCATTTCAGATTATATTTTATGAGTTCAGCAAACAACAAATACTGTATGCCAACCAATAGTCCATATGAAGAATGAAAACATTGAATAGCAAATTGATAAGTTACAGTAAATTAAATTGCATTAAAATTACTTGCAGATAATAATAGCATCATACCAATTATGAATTTAGTGAATAAGTTAAATTGAGAAAAGTGCATTTTGCCATGAAATGTCCACTGTGTGAGGTGCAGAGAAGCAGTAATTTTGAAGAAAACTTGGACCTCAGTAAATTGGGTGGAAATAAAATGGATGTTGAGTGAATGAAGAATTCAAAAGCTAGGTGAACAGAACAATCATAAAATGGACACACACAAAATGATGGAGAAACTCAGCAGATCAGTCGGCATCTATGGAAAAGAGTACTGATGAAATTTTGGGCCAAGGACCCTTCAGCTGGACTGGAGAAAAAAAAGATAAAAGGAAGAGTTATAGAGAGCGCAAGAGCTATTGTAAGTTTATACAGTGGAGAAAACAAATAGTTGAAAGATGGATTTTGTCACAACCACCAACAAGTTAGGTAACAGATCCAGATGAAGGGCCTCAACCAGACATTGACTCTCCAGTTCCCAGCACAAATGCCTAAACCACTGAGTTCCTCCAGTACCTTTTATTTTTGCTTTGAGTAATTGTTGGTCAACTAGTTGTCAGAATGGACTGCAAGTAGAGAACGTATTGAATTCCATACATAGTGGTTCAGAAGTCTATGGCTAAAAGAAAAATTACTAAGAATATGCTGGATATAAACAGAGAATGGTCAGTCTTTGCATGGCACTCTTATACAGGTGGCCAGCCAAATAAGAGAGTGACAAGGAAGAGCGATGGATTTAGAGGACCGTACAAGAAATTCCCTGAAAAAGATATTCATTGTGTTTCCTATGCTATTACACTGACAACTACATCAAGTAATACTTTATAAGGTTTTTAGAATCTTCAGAGTGCCTAAAGGGGGAAAAAAATCCTATATAAAGGAGGGGCTTTCTGTCTTTCTGTGTGGTTCATTTTTACTCCATGCAGCCCTTTTCTTTGGAAGAGCATTACTGAATTGGTTTTAATGGTAATTGCACTTTCCCCAAAGTTAACTTCACCCTGCCATAAAAATGTCTTTCACGTTATTAGCTCTTGCTAAAGAATGATGATGACGTTTGAGAAACCTTCACATTTAACTATTGTGACACACATCAGATTTGTGTTCCAGTTAGCAGGATTTCAACCTGAATATATATAATGAAAAATTTATTTGGCTATCTGGGCTCTAATCTTTCTCTCTTGGGTTACATTCTTCTATATATTTGCAGAAAACAATAAATTTCAATAACTTAGCTAGCAGCAAAATCTTCTGCCAACTGTTCTAAATTTCCAATGTTCTCTCTTTAATTATCAATGTCTTTTTTTAGCATGGGGATGGCCTACTTTCACTGCTAATATTTGAAAATGTCATTTTTATCTACACCATTGTTGAAATTTAGATAGTTAGAAATTGAATAGGCACTAAAAGCACTAACTAATGGGGGTGCAGTTTAAACTCACACTTCACTAGTGTAGTAATGTCCAGATCTCAGAGCATGAACAAATAAAATAAAATCCATGTTCATTTTGAGCAAGTTGCACTGTACTTCAAGTCAATGGGTGTGGTTCCCAGCAGTTACCATCCATTTATTAGTGCTTATAAACATCAGAACTGCAGTCCTCAAAGGGCACACTTGACTAAACCACAACAATGGTGTGTTTGATGCTATCTAAGTACAAACCCCATTTCCAGAAAAGTTGGGATATCTTCCAAAATGCAATAAAAACAAAAATCTGTGATATGTTAATTCACGTGAACCTTTATTTAACTGAAAAAGTACAAAGAAAAGATTTTCAATAGTTTTACTGAGCAACTTAATTGTAATTTGTAAATATTCACAAATTTAGAATTTGATGGCTGCAACACACTCAATAAAAGTTGGGACAGACTTAGAATAAGACTGAAAAGTGCACAGAATATTCAAGTAACACCAGTTTGGAAGACTCCACATTAAGCAGGCTAATTGGTAGCAGGTGAGGTATCATGACTGGGTATAAAAGCAGCGTCCATCAAAGGCTCAGTCTTTGCAAGCAAGGATAGTTCGTGGCTCACCCCTTTGTGCCAAAATTCATGAGAGAATTGTTAGTCAGTTGAAAAGGAACATTTCTCAACGCAAGATTGCAGAGAATTTAGGTCTTTCAACATCTACAGTACATAATATTGTGAAAAGATTCAGAGAATTCAGAGACATCTCAGCGTGTAAAGGGCAAGGTCAGAAACCACTGTTGAATGCGCGTGATCTTCGAGCCCTCAGGCGGCACTGCCTAAGAAACCGTCATGCTACTGTGACAATTATATCCAACTGGGCTCGGGAGTACTTCGGAAAACCATTGTCACTCAACACAGTCTATCACTGCATCCAGATATGAAACTTGAAACTGTATTACGCAAGGAGGAAGCCATACATCAACTCTATGCAGAAACGCTGGCGAGTTCTCTGGGCCCGAGCTCATCTCAGATGGACCGAAAGACTGTGGAACCGTGTGCTGTGGTCAGATGAGTCCACATTTCAGCTAGTTTTCGGAAAAAACAGGCTTCGGGTTCATTCTCCGTGCCAAAAATGAAAACGGCCATCCAGATTTTTATCAGCGAAAGGTGCAAAAGCCAGCATCTGTCATGGTATGAAGGTGCATCAGCACCCACGGCATGGGTGAGTTGCATGTATGTGAAGGTACCATTGACTCTGAGGCGTATATTAGCATTTTAGAGAGACATATGTTACCATCAAGGCGACGGCTCTTCCCGAGACGTCCATGCTTATTTCAGCAGGACAATGCCAGACCACATTCTGCACGGGCGACAACAGCGTGCCTTTGTAGACACAGAGTGCGTGTGCTTGACCGGCCTGCTGCCAGTCCAGATTTATCTCCTATTGAAAATGTATGGCGCATCATGAAGAGGAGAATCAGACAACAGAGACCACAGACTGCTGAGCAGCTGAAGTCTTCTATCAAGCAAGAATTGACAAAATTTCCAATTGCAAATCTACTACAATTAGTATCCTCAGTTCCAAAATGATTCAAATGTGTTATTAAAAGGAAAGGTGATGTAACACAATGGTAAACATGCCTCTGTCCCAACTTTTGTTGAGTGTGTTGCAGCCATCAAATTCTAAACTTATGTATGTTTACAAAATACAATTAAGTTGGTCAGTAAAACTATTGAAAATCTTTTCTTTGTGCTTTTGTCAGTTAAATAAAGGTTCACATGAATTAACATATCACAGATTTTTGTTTTTATTGTATTTTGGAAAATATACCAACTTTTCTGGAAATGGGGTTTGTAGTTACAAGAGAAGATTTCATGTGAGGGGCATTGCCTCCTACCCCCAATGCATGATCCCCATCCCATCTCAATGACCACCTTTGCCAACTTCATGCTCCAATTGCAACTCTGTGAATTCCACCGTAATCCTTGACTCCTATCCCCACTCTTGCCCTCCACCACTACTAGTGATACCCACACTCACTCTTTGTGCCCCACACTTACTCAGTAGCACCCACCCACACTGCATGACCCCTAGACCCCTACTCACAATCCATACATTCGTACTCCCCAGTCCTCATCGTTCACCTGATTCCAAATCTCAAATTCCTTATGTATAAGCATAGAAAAATCTACAGTGCTGAAATAGTCTTACTGCCTAGACATAAATGCCCTGTGTATTCTTCAAGGATCAGTGGTGGCACTTCTATGGTACATTTTGGACAAAAGTATAGTTGGGCTGATCAGTAAGCTTGTACATTATTCCTTTATATTCACCATTTAACCTTTCATTGCACTTCCTCGAAGAGAAATATATTATTCCTAAACTGAAACTGTATGCAGCCCACCAGTCAGAGGAACACCCTTCATGAATCCTCATCAAGACTCTCAGCCCAAAACGGTGCAACTTTGTTTCTCTCCATAGATGCTGCCAAAGTTGCTGAGTTCTTTCAGCATTTTATCTGCTTTGTTCAAAAGTTGTTGGTGCTGAAAATCTAAAACAAAACCAAGAAAACACTGCAACATTCAATAGACTACGTATCTTTCCGTGATGGGGGAGAAGCCATTGCTGGAAGAAATCAATATTCATCCCATCAGTTTGGAGGCTACACAGACAAAATATAAAGTGTTGTTCCTACAACCTGAGTGTGGCCTCATTGCAGCAGTAGAGAAGGTCATGGATTTCTTGAACTTCTGGTAATTCCCCCCCTTCACCATTCCCCATTCCCATTTTCCTCTCTCATCTTATCTCCTTACCTGCCCATCACCTCCCTCTCATGCCTCTTCCCCTTCTTTTTCATCCATGGCCTTCTGTCCTCTCCTATCAGATTCATCCTTCTCCAGTCCTTTATCTCTCTCTGCGATTGACTTCCCAGACCTTTACTCACCCCTCCCCCTTCCTGGTTTCACCTATCACTACTACCTGTACTTCTTCCTCCCCTCTCCCATCCTTCTTACTCTGACTTCTCATCTTTTTTCTCCAGTCCTAATGAAGGATCTTGGCCTGAAACATTGACTGTTTACTCTTTTCCATAGATGCTGCCTGGCCTGCTGAGTTCCTCCAGCACTTTGTGTGTGTTGCTTGGATTTCCAGCATCTCAGATTTTCTCTTGACTATAATTCATCTGTTCACAGGTAGAGTTCCCAATGTATAATTCTAGGAGACCGGCTTAAGTGCATTTCATGAATTTAATCAGGAGTCAATCTTTGCTAATTTGATTTGTTCAATATAAATGAGAATCAAAGTCATCATTATTATTGCTTTATTTTTCCAAGCTTTTTTTATTTCTTGATTGATCCCTTGTGTGATGACAAACCATAATTTATGAGCATCTAAATTTGTCCAAACAATGGTCACTTAACTTTATTATTTTCCATTTCCATGAATACCCCAGATTTTTTGAGCCTTGTCATTTTCAAATCTGCCATATTGTTCTTCAAAGTAATAACATAAAAAAACATAAAACTGCAGCAAAGCTAGCTCACTTGGACCCTGGAACTTGTACCACTTTTCAATCCAATTTTGGCATGATAGCCATTTTCCATTCTATCGCTATATTCCACAATCTCTTTGCAGTGTAACTGTCTATTTGTCTCTTCCCTAATATGACCAAAGACACTGTTGCACAGTGTTAGAAATTCTCAAGGATTCCTCACCATGACAGAAGAAATTCCTCTTCATCTCCATCTTGAATTGCAAACCATTAATTCTGAAATTATCAATCTAAGTTCTAGATATCTCCAAGAGGGTAGAAATCCTCTCAACATTAACCTTATCAATCCCTTTCAGTTTCAATAAGATAATTTCTCATTCGTCAATACTCCAATAGTTAAAGCCCAACTTGTTCAATATCTCTTCACAATTTAACACCATAATGATAGCAATCTCCTTCATGAAACTTCTCTACACTGCGTTCAATTGGTCGTCTTCTTTCGTACCAGTTCAAGTTCAACAGACCGAATATCTATATTATAATTATTCCTTAATTCTGTGAACCATTAATATCAAAGAGCTTTACTATCAATGACTGGTGCAACTATGCAATTTTCAGTATTTCTTTTCTCCTGAAATGTATTGCATAACTTTAAATCTCACCATGTGAGCTGGGAAATTGAAGTTCATTTTAAATGCTCTCCTTAGTAATAGTACTCTCAATCAGGCTGAAAAAAAACTGTTCTTTTTCCTAACATAAATAGCTTAATTCTTGAATAAATCTCATAAGCATCTTTTGAAGCTGAAAAAGTCAATCCTGAGAGAGATCATATTTCTCCAAGGAGATAATCTGTACCTGTATGATGTTTCATTATGTCTTCAGGCATTGTACAGTTCCAGTAAATCATTGCAATTATATTTTTCTCTGCAGCTGTGTTACACATCTTCATATCAAAAAACCCATATTAACACTTGAAGCAAAGTTCTGTAAAATAATATTTTGAAAATATATTCATATCGGATAACAAAACAAAAATAGCCTCTTTTATACTGCTCGCATGATAATTGATTTTCAGTAAGAGAGGTGGAAAAAACAAACTTTTGGATTGTTGCAACTGATTTACAAATGTCTCTCTATGACGAGACTGGTCTCACCGATGAGGGGGCAGCTCCACCAAGGGAATTGATTCTGAACTGTCCTCTGATGTGGCTATTGAACCTGTTCAGAAAGCAATCTGAGCTGGACAATAATCCCAATTATGTTAATGACTTAATAATACCGATGAATGAATACTTATTGGCGTTTTAGAAGACTGAACATTGATCACATTAAGATATTATAAGTTCCTGAGTGGATTTGATTGGTAGATCTACGAGACGGTCTTCTCTAGCTAGATTTTTCCATTCAGGAGAGAGATGGAGAGAAATCACTATGCAGATTTAAAATGATATTCAATTATTTCAAGGTTTTGACTTTTTGAATTTTATACCAAAAGAAGACAAACTGAGAACCTCAACTAAAGTGTGGTTGAGTAATAGGATCCAGCCATGCTGTTAGTTCAAGAGACAGTTTATCCATGTCCTCCTGCCTTCATTCCTATGTCTTTATGTGAAAATGATATCGATATTTAATGTCAGCAATCCAGGCGTGTATTCCTGCGTGGAATGGCTACATAGAAATGTACTGTCCAGGGCATTGCATTTCATAGGGTCGTTTGAACTAGAAGCATCTCTTCAGAGACAGAGGTAATCTCTTCAAGGGTTGTATCTGAACTTGAGGAGCACCAGTATCATTATATACAGATTTGCTAGTGTCAAGTATATGTGACTACTATAGAGAGAGAGAGCAGAGGAGATTTACAAGGATGTTGCCTGGAATGGAGGGCGTACCTTAAGAGAATAGGTTGAGTGAACTTGGTCTTTTCTCCTTGGAGTAACAGAGGATGAGAGGTGACCTGACACAGGTGTATAAGATGATGAGGGGCATTGGTCGTGTGGATAGCTAGAAGCTTTTTCTCAGGGCTGAAATAGCTAACATGAGGGGCCATAGTTTCAAAGTGCTTGGAAATAGGTACCCAGGGGATGTCAGGGGTATGTTTCTCACACAGAGAGTGGTGGGTGCGTGGAATGCACTGCCAGTGGCGGTGGTGGAAGCGGATACAATAGGGTCTTTTAAGAGCCTCTTAGATAGGTACATGGAGCTTGGAAAAATAGAGGGCTATGTGGTAGGGAAATTCTAGGCAGTTTCTACGGTAGGTTACATGGTCGGCACAACATTTTGGGCCATAGGGCCTGTAATGTGCTGTAGATGTCTATGTTTTATGTTCTGTCAGATCAGTTTTTCTAGTTTGTTTTACTTATGGGGATCTTCAATCGCCAGCTGTGAATATTGGGGAAATTACGGACATGCTCTTCCCGAATATCCATCTACTAAAAAAAAATTGACGGAAAATCATGGATGGCATGGTTATAATCTGCAAAGTGTATAGTTGTTGGGCAGTGTTCGCTACCAATTTCTCCTAGATTTTTCTCTCTAAAGCAGGGGTTCCCAAATTTTTTTTTAATGCCATGAACTCCTTCCATTAACCGAGGGTTCTGTGGACCTCAGGTTGGGTGACCCTGTACAAAATATATAAACTTAGCTGGTTTCACCCCTTCAATATATAACCTTAGCTGATTTCACCCCTTCAATCTATTTTCATCTAAAGGAGAGACATGATTTTCTCCTATTAAATATGTAAGTATCACAATCTGTAAGTAATATCTATTTTGTCAATCCTTCTCTAAGGGAGAAAAAAGCAAGCCTTTTTTCTTTGAACATAAGTAGCTTAATTCTTGAATAAATTGATAAGCATTTTTTGTAGCTGAGAAAACCAATCCCAAGAGTGATAATATTTCTGTAAGAAGAATATCTGTACCTCTATGCTGTTTCATTATATCTTCAGGCAAGGTATAGCTCCAATAAATTATTAGAATTATTGTATTACACATCCTCGTAACAAAAATGAAATCAACATATTATTCAATGTTTTGTAAAATAATATCTTGGACATTCATTGCTATCCCTCTGTCTAGTAACTAAACCAAACAAATGAATAGCCTCTTAGTGTTAAATGGCTTTCAGTAAGGAAAAAAAATAAGAATAACTTTTTTTTTAATTCCCTTTCATGAATGTCACGTAGAAGTTCACAGCTAATACAACACATCATGAAATGCAGGGAGAGTTTTAAATAAAAAAAAAATAATATATCAAATGAGTAAGCTTAGCACTGTACAATACCAGAATTAACTAATTATTTCCTATTACTTATTCAATCTGATACATTGTGATTTGTTTCTTCTGGGGAAGGATGCAATGTGAACCATAATGAATTTCAAACCTTTTCTAACACTCTCCTGTAAATTGTTAACAGTCCAACACTAATCACAGAATTTTATAAATAGTGGTCAGTTGTAAAGCAATAAGTAATTTCTCATTGCCCTTATCATTCTTATTTAGGAAAGGTATTTAACTTCATTAATTAAACACTCGTATCTTGTTCTGCTTACAACAACAATAAGCTGATGAAATTAGTCAGTGAAAATTAAAATATTATTAGAACCTTGAGGAGCAAATGTTGCAAGTATCAGAAGGAAAATGCCCCTAACAATAGAATATGGAAAAGATTTTTCTTAGCTGAAATAAATTATGCATTCAGATAGGAAATAGCTAAGGAGACACAGGTAACTGCAAACAATGATCCCGATTAGAAGTTCATCTCAGAGTCAGAGAAGTACTAGTGGTGTTCCGCAGAAATAGGACCAATTCTTTTCTCATTATAGGTCAATGATTTGGGTGATGGAATTGACGAATTTATGGCCAGATTTGCAGACGATACAAAAATAGGTGGAGGGGCAGGTTGTGTTGAGGAAGCAGGGAGTCTGCAGAAGGACTTAAAATGGGAGAATGGGCAAACGAGTGGCATATGGCATATAGTGTAGAGAAGAGTAAGATCGTGCACTTTGCTGTAAGGAATAAAGTCATAAATAGGGAGAAATTTCAAAGATCAGAGGAGCAAAGGAAGTTGGGAGTCCTCGTGAAGGATTCTCTAAGGATTGAATTTTATTTATTTATTTATTTACAGGTTGTGGGGGTCGTCAGCTAAACCGGTTAAGATGGTGAGAGACTTGGAGGAGGATTTCCAAGTGGTGGTGTTCCCAGATATCTGCTGTTCTCATCCTTCTCAGTGGTCCCCAACCACCAGGCCACAGACTGGTACCGGGCCGTGAGGAAACAATATGATTTGGCGATATGAAACTAAATGAGTCAGCTGCACCTTTCCTCATTCCCCGTCATGCACTGTTGAACTTGAACACGCCTCCCCCGCGCCCCCACCCCCCCATTGGCCAGTCCGCAAGAATATTTTCAATATTAAACCGGCCGCAGACCCCTGTGCTAAGTTAACAAATTTCACGACACATGCCAGTGTAATAAACCTGATTCTGATTCTGATTCTGCCCTCGTGTCCTTGACTCCCCCACCATGTGAAACATCCTTTCCACATCTACTCTGTCTAGGACTTTCAACATTCAAAAGATTTCAATGAGATTCCCCCCACATCCGTCTAAATTCCAGAAAGTACAGACCCAGAGCTATCAAATGTTCCTCATGCGATAACCCTTTCATTTCCAGAATCTTCCTCGTGGAACTCGTCTGAACACTCCCCAATGTCAGCATATCTTTTCCTAGATATAGAATACATCTCAGCTCAGGGAAAAATATTCTCCCTATGTAATGTATTGCTCTCTACTCATATATATATATATTTACACATACAGTATATTAGGTAATGCAAGTTCAATGCAAACATCCACAACATTATACATTTTAAATTGTCCCCTTCAGGCATAACGTTCTAATCGCTGTGGAGGATTTCTTATTCTTGTGGGATAAAGTCTCGCCTGACAAGAGGATTACTCTACTTGGCAAGTGACACTTTGTCTGTGAAACAGTCTCAGGATCGGGGCCTCCTCCATGGTGGTTATAGGGATTCCCTCTGGGATTGCAGGAAATGGTTCTGATATCTCTGGACACTTTTATTCTCTTAACAATTAACTCTGCTCTCCTCAACTGATCGGTGTGTCATCTCCAGATGATACCAGACACAATCTCCAGATGATACCAGACACACTCTCCAGATGGTAACAGACGCAATGTCCAGATGATACCAGACGCAATCTCCACTCTGTAGGAGAGTGGTCCATTTCTGGCCTTAACCTTTCCAAGTATCAACTTTTGAATATCTCTGCAGTCTCTTGTCAGAAGTGTTTGTCCAGGAGTGAAACATCGAACCTCCTTGCTTCAGGAGCCTGTGAACGCAGCAGGCCAGGCAGCATATCTAGGAAGAGGTACAGTCGATGTTTCAGGCCGAAACCCTTCGTCAGGACTAACTGAAAGAAGAGTTAGGAAGAGATTTGAAAGTGGGAGAGGGAGGGGGAGATACAAAATGATAGGAGAAGACAGGAGGGGGAGGGATGGAGCCAAGAGCTGGACAGGTGATTAGCAAAGGGGATATGAGAGGATCATGGGACAGGAGGTCCAGGGAGAAAGACAAGGGGGGGGGGGGAAACCCAGAGGATAGGCCAGGGGTATAGTCAGAGGGACAGAGGGAAAAAAAGGAGAGTGAGAGAAAGAATGTGTGTATAAAAATAAATAACGGATGGGGTACGAGGGGGAGGTGGGGCATTAGCGGAAGTTGGAGAAGTCGATGTTCATGCCGTCAGGTTGGAGGCTACCCAGATGGAATATAAGGTGTTGTTCCTCCAACCCGAGTGTGGCTTCATCTTTACAGCAGAGGAGACCGTGGATAGACATGTCAGAATGGGAATGGGATGTGGAATTAAAATGTGTGGCCACTGGGAGATCCTGCTTTCTCTGGTGAACAGAGCGTAGGTGTTCAGCAAAACGATCTCCCAGTCTGCGTCGGGTCTCGCTAATATATAGAAGGCCCAACGCAGACTGAGAGACCACTTTGCTGAACACCTACGCTCTGTCTGCCAGAGAAAGCAGGATCTCCCAGTGGCCGCACATTTTAATTCCACATCCCATTCCCATTCTGACATGTCTATCCACGGCTTCCTCTACTGTAAAGATGAAGCCACACTGAGGTTGGAGGAACAACACCTTATATTCCGTCTGGGTAGCCTCCAGCCTGACGGTATGAACATCGACTTCTCTAACTTCCGCTAATTCCCCACCTCCCCCTCGTACCCCATCCGTTATTTATTTTTATACACACATTCTTTCTCTCACTCTCCTTTTTCTCCCTCTGTCCCTCTGACTATACCCCTTGTCCATCCTCTGGGTTCCGCCCCCCTTGTCTTTCTCCCTGGACCTCCTGTCCCATGATCCACTCATATCCCCTTTGCCAATCACCTGTCCAGCTCTTGGTTCCATCCCTCCCCCTCCTATCTTCTCCTATCATTTTGTATCTCCCCCTCCCACTTTCAAATCTCTTACTAACTCTTCCTTCAGTTAGTCCTGACGAAGGGTCTCGGCCTGAAACGTCGACTGTACCTCTTCCTAGAGATGCTGCCTGGCCTGCAGCGTTCACCAGCAACTTTGATGTGTGTTGCTTGAATTTCCGGCATCTGCAGAATTCCTGTTGTTTGCTTCAGGAGCCCTCTGTTTGTCGCACCTGTTTGTCCTGCGTACTCCTTTTGAGATTGGGTTGGAGGAGATCCAAGTGTAAGCACAAATGATGACCCAGGAACAGCATAGCTGGTGAGCCCTTGGTTGAGTTGAGCTGGTGAGTTGTGCTGCATTGTGATATGCAAGGATGAAATTGGTGAACTGCTGATTCAGTGTCACTGCAGTGTGTTCTGCTGATATTACACCCAGTGTTCAGAAAACAAAACCGTATCATGCCCATAAAAAGAACCCATAGAAAAAAAACTGTTGAATACTTAATGTGTAATGAAAAAAAGCATCATGGAAACAGTAACCACAAGCAAATAACGTTTCTGAACTGAAGTCCATAAGAGAGTACCATTGTTCAGTGCAGAGCCAAGCAAGCATCGTGGAGCAGTGATCCAAGCTGACCCTACCTTGCCTTGGGCCCCGACACCCTGACCCTTTCAATCTGGCATGGCGCTTAACTCTCCATCTGAGCAATGGGTTCTGCTTCTTCAAGCAGTAATCTGGAACGGCTTGCCTTGACACCCTGACCTTTTCAATGTGGCCTGGTGCTTAAATCTCTGTCTGAACAACGGGCTCTGCCACTTGGATATGCCAGATTCCTCTGCCTCATTTTGGCCTGTAACTCTCTGCCTGAAAATCATGTTCAGTCATGTCAATACGCTTTAGGGTCTGGAACCCATAGCTTTGATTCAGCCTGTGCCCGATCTTTCACACTCTTCCACACTCTCAGTGACGGGTCTTACCTTGCCTTGGTTCTGCCACATTGAATTGCCTCCAAATCCAAAGGGAAATAACAAACTATTACTTGCATGATCATTTGCCAGAAAAAGTATGGTTCACAAAGTATTTAGTTGCTACCCTTGTTTTGTTAGCCACCAGACAGAAGTCACTGAGTATCACCAGTGCCATCTTAACAAAGCCATCTGGAGCTTGATGGTGCAGTCCAAATGTAACATGTCATCTTTTATTTATTATCAGGAATATCTCCAACTGTTCCACAACAAACTGAGGTCCATTGTCACTAACTGAGTCCTTGAGAAGCGGCTTCCCAGCATATCAATGATGTGCGAGGCAGTAGTGGAGTTGATTGGGAGCACTTCTGGCCACTTTGTAGCTGCACTGACTGCTACCAAGAAAAAAAGACTACTGGCTGTAATAGCTGTGATAGGTGCTTTAACTAAATACTGAGCAAAAGGGGGTGAATACATTTGAACTCTGACATATCAGTGTTAGATTTTTTAGTTCTTCCTGCTTTACAACTTTACCTGTTTTGGGGCTCTACTATAAAAAAAAATGAGCATCTGATTCAGAAATAGAAATTCTCAGTTAAATTAATCAAAATCCCTGGTTGTAATACTCAATTATGTGAAAAAAGTTTGGGGCTGAATTCTTTTTCAAGGCACTGTATACCTCAAAGCTGAGGAAGAATGATGCAATTAGGGTTGACAAGAGAAGTCAAAGAGCATAAGAACAAAAGAGAGGGAATATAACATAGTAAAAATCAATGGGAATTTAGAGGATTAGAAAGTTCTTAAAAACCACAGAAGGCAACTAAAAAAGCCAAAAGGAAAATGTAAAATATAAAGATATGCCAACCAATAATATAAAATAGGATACCAAAGGTTTTTTTGTAAGATATATAAAGAATGAAAAAAAGGTGAGACTAGATACCGGGCTGCTAAAAACTGATGCTGGAGAGGTAGTAAAGGGGAATAAAAATGGTGGACAAACTTAATAGGTATTTTGCATCAGACTTTACTATGGATGACACTAAAACTATGCTAGAAATTCAGGACTGTCAGGAGACAGAAGTATGTTCAGTTACTATTATTAAGGAGGAACTGCTTGGAAAGCCGAAAGAACTGAAGGTGGATAAGTCACCTGGACCTGATGGACTACACCACTGGGTGCAGAAAGAAGTGTTGTAGCTGAAGAGACTGAGGAGTCATTCATAATGACCTTTCAAGAATCACTAGATACTGTAATGTTTCCAGTGGATTGGAAAATTGCAAATGTCACTGCACTCTTTCAGAAGGGAGGGGGACAGAAGAAACAGGCCAGTTAGCCAGACTTCAGAGGTTGGGAAGATGTTCTAAATGGGGATAAAATTCAAAAATCTGAGGTGCAAAGTAATTTAGGAGTCCTCATGCAGGATTCCCTAAAGGTTAATTTCTTAGTCCACGTGTATTTTTTAACTCTGAAGGTTGAGTCGGTGGTAAGAAAAGCAGATGCAATGGTAGTATTCATTTCTCAGACCTCAGGGATGTGTACTAGGTCCCCTCCTTTACTCCCTGTATACCTATGAGTGTGTCGCCACCCACAGCTCTAATCTGCTAATTAAATTTGCTGATGACACTACATTGATTGGCCTCATCTCAAACAATAATGAGGTGGCCTACAGGGAAGAAGCTTTCTTTCTGACACAGTGGTGTCAAGAAAACAATCTCTCTCTCAATGTCGCCAAAACAAAGGAGCAGTTACAGGGAGAATGGAGACAGGCTAACCCCTATTGACATCAATGGATCTGGGGTTGAGAGGGTAAAGAGCTTTAAATTCCTCGGCATCCATATCACCAGGGACTTCACGTGGTCTGTACATACCACCTGTGTGGTGAAAAAGGCACAATAGCATCTCTTTCACCTCAGATGGTTGTGCCACTCAGGAATGGGCCCCCAAATCCTAAGAACTTTCTACAGGGGCACAATTGCCTGGTATGGGAACCCTTAATCATAGGGTTCTGCAGAGGGTGGTGCGGACAGCCCAGAACATCTGTAGTTGTGAACTTCCAATGATTCAGGACATTTCCAAAGACAGCTGTGAAAAAAGGGCCCGAAGGATCATGGGGTCTCAAGTCATCCCAAACACAATCTATTCCAGCTGCTACCATCCGGGAAACTGTACCGCAGCATAAAAGCCAGGACCAACAGGTTCCGAGTCAGCTTTTTCCACCAGGCCATCAGACTGATTAACTCATTTGAGTGTATTTCTATGTTTCATTGATTGTTCTATTTATTATAAATTATTATAAATTACTATGCACATTGCACATTTCGATGGAGACGTAATGTAAAGATTATTACTCCTCATGTATGTAAAGGATGTAAGAAATAAAGTCAATTCAATTCAATTTCAAGAGGACGAGAATATAAAGCAAGGACGTGATACTGAGTCTTTATAAGGCATTGGTCAGACTGCACTTGTGCATTGTGAGCAGTATTGGGCCCTTATCCAAAGATGTGCTGACATTGGAGAGGGTCCAGAGGAGGTTCACAAGAATGATTCCAGCAGTGGGTGCATTAATGTATGAGGGGCGTTTGATGGCTCCAGGCTTGTAGTCGCTGAATTTAGAAGAATGAGGGGTATCTCATTGAAACCTATTGAATATTGAAAGGCCTAGATAGAATGCGTGTGGAGATGACTCCTACAGTGAGGAGTCTAAGGCCAGAGTGTGTAGCCTCAGAATGGAGGGATATCCATTGACAGTAGAAATGAGGAGGAATTACTTTAGCCAGAAAGTAGTAAAACTGTGTAATTCATTGTCACAGACTGCTGTGGAATCCAAGTCATTGGGTATTTTTAACAAGAGGTTGATAGGTTCTTGATTTGTTAGGGGTCAAAATTATGAGGAGAAGGCATGAGAGTGGGTTTGAGAGGAAAAATAAATCAGTCAAGATGGAATTGGGTGCAGAAGTGATGGGCTGTATGGCCTAATTCTACTCCTATGCCTTATGGTTTTTTGGCTTATTTATTTATTATTATTTTTTCTGAAACATACCCTGGGGGGGGGGGCGGAGGATGAGCATCCCAATCCGACGGACGTATTGGCAATGATTCAAGCAAACGCACAATTGACTAGAATCTAGATGATCTAGATGGTTGTGGTCGTGGGTCTGGAAGTACTGCCTTAGGAACTTTGGAGTGCTGTTGCAGTGCATTTGTAGATAGTACAGACTGCTGCAATGGTCCACTGATGGTGGAGAGATTGGATGCTTGTGGAAGGGGTACCAATGAAGTGGACTGCCTTGTAATGGATAGTGTCAAGCTTCTTGAGTGCTGATGGAGCTGCACAGGTGAGTGACGAGTATTCCATTACACTCCTGACTTGAGCCTTGTAGAAGGAGGCTTTTGCGGGGCCTGGAGGTGAGTTACACATCACAGGATTCCTAGCCTTTGACATGTTCTGGTATCCACAATGTTCAGTTTCCTGTCCAGGATATTGATAGTAGGGGATTCGGTGATGGTGATGCCACTGAATGTCAAGGGACAATGGTTAGAGCCTCTCTAGTTGGAGATGGTCATTGCCTGGCACTTGTGTGGCCCAAACCTGGATATTGTCCAGGTCCTGCTGCATTTGGGTATGAACTGCTTCAGTATCTGAGGAGCTGCAAATGGTGCAGACCATTGTTCATTAATCTGCGAACTTCCCCACTTCTGACCTTATTTTGGAAGGAAGGTTATTGATGAAGCAGTTGAAGATGGTTGGCCCTAGGACATTTCCCTGAGGAACTCCTGCTGTGAAGTCCTGAGGATGAGATGATTGACCTCCAACCATCACAAACATCTTCCTTTGTGTCAGGTATGATTCCAACCAGCGGGACGTTTTCCCCCTAGTTCCCATTGACTCCATTTTAGCTAGGGCACTTTGATGCCCTAATCGGTCAAATGCCACCTTGATGTCGAGGGCTATCTCTCTCACCTCACCTTTGGTATTTAGCTCTTTGGTCCATGTTTGGACCAAGGAGGTGATAAGGTCAGGAGCTGAGTGGCCTTGGCAGAACCCGAACTAGGCATCCGTAAGCAGGTTATTGCCAAGTAGGTGCTGCACGATAGCTCTGTTGATGTTGATGATCCTTCTATTACTTTGCTGATGATTGAGAGTAGGCTGATAGGGCGGTAACTGGCTGTGTTGGACTTGTCCTGTTTCTTGTATACGACATAACTGGGCAATTTTCTACATTGTCGGGTAGATGCCGGTGTTGTAGCCGTACTGGAGCAACTTGCCTAGTGCCACTGCAAGAACTGGTGCTCAAGTCTTCAGGGTTATTGCCGAGACTTTGTCTGAGCCCATAGCCTTCACAGCATACAATGCTTTCAGCTGTTTCTTGATATCACTTGGAGTGAATTGGATTGACTGCATACTGTTACGTACCCCGTAACTGGGTTGCCAAACCAGCAGAAATGGATCACTCAGTTGGAGTCTGGGTTACTAGAACTAAGAAAGTTTTATTAAAGAAACAAGCAACACAGTACTCTAATCAAAAGGATAATAAATACAACAGTTCAGCAATGATAAACATACATGTACACAGAATTAAGATAACAGGATCAATCAAGCTCTATCGTTGTCTAGGGTTAAATGACCAGTTTCAAAGTGACGCAAAGTTCAGTTCAATTTAGTTCAGTTTACTTCGCAGACAGTGGGGGGAAGGAGAGAGAGAGCAAAATGAATGAATATTCAAAACGGCTTCCACACACAGACCTTCGCAGTCAGCTTTCGGGCGAGCCCTTTGTGATGTCATCTGAGGTCACCGACCGTGACCCCTCCATTTCCAGATGCGATCATTTCTTTGCGGTGAACCCGGCACCCAGGTAAGGGTGGACACACACCAGGTTCCCGCCGATCGTGCCTTTCCACCCTGTGCGTCTATGTCCTGGTCCCGCAACCGGCCTTCCAAAACTTCCCACCGACTTGTGAGAGACGCACCGCTTCCAGGGTCCCGTTACCTCGGGTGTCGTGTGCGTCCTGCCTTAGCGAACCTGTCCCTTTTTATCCCCGTGCTGGGGTATCGCCTGTCCATCACTTCAAACAGTTCAGGGTTCAAAGGGGGAGCCGATCTTGACAGCTCTCTCCTTCTGTTACTCTCTCTCCCGTCCCTTCATTACACATCTCCAAATGCTGCTCCATTGTTTTCCTTATCTCTCTCTCTCTCCTGAAGATAGGTGGCAGACCAACTGCTGATCCCACTGGTGCCAGCACAGGGCAGCTAACATCTTAACCTATGTGTATTCTTGTAACAATACTGACACTTGGGATGCTGGGAACTTCTGGAGGAGGCTGAGCTGGATCATTTACTCAGCACTTCTGATTGAAGATTGGCGCAAATGCATCGGTCTTATCTTTTGCACAGGTGTCCTGGGCTCCCCTATCATTGAGGATGGGGATATTTGTGCAGCCCCTCCTCCAGTGAGTTGTTTGATTGTCCACTACCAGTCACGGCTGGATGTGGCAGGACTACAGAGCTTAGATCTGATCCATTGGTTGCAGGTCCACTCAGCTCTGTCTATTACTTGTTGCTTACGGTGTTTGGCGTGCAAGTAGTCCAATATTGTGGCTTCACCAGGGTGACACCTCATATTGAGGTATGCCTGATGTTGATCCTGCACTCTTCATTGAACCAGGGTTTACGCCCTGGCCTGGTGGTAATGATAGAGTGGGAGATATGCCAGGTCATGAGGTTACAGATTGTAGTTGAGTTCAACTCTGCTGCTGCTGATGGCCCACAGCGCCTCTTAGATGCCCAGTCTTGGTCTGCTAGATCTGTCTGAAGTCTATCCCATTTAGCATGGTGGTAGTGCCACACAACACGGTGGAGGATTTCTCTTTTGTGGAGACAGGATTTAGTCTCCACAAATACTGCACGGTGGTCACTTCTATCAATGCTGTCACGGACAGATGCTTCCGCTGCAGACAGGTTGGTGAGAATGAGGTCAAGTGTGTTTTTCCCCTCTTTTTGGCTCCCTCACCACTTGCTGTAGTCCCAGTCTAATAGCAACATCCAGTAGGACCTGGCCAGCTGGGTCCATGGTGGTAGGACTGAGTCACAGTTGGTAATGAAAATTGAAACCCCCCCCAGCAACATTCTGTGCCCTTACCACCCTCAATGTCTCCTCCAAGTGCTGCTCAACATGGAAAAGCACTGATTCATCAGTTGAGGGAGGACAGTATCTGGTAATCAGCAGGAGGTTTCCTTGTCCATGTTTAACCTGGTGCCATGAGACTTCATGGGGCCCAGAGTTGATGTTGAGAGTTGCCAGGGCAACTCCATCTCTACTGTATACCACAGTGCCGCCACCTCTGCTTGGTCTGTCCTGCTGGTCAGACAGTACATACCCAGGAATGGTGATGGTGGAGTCCGAAATGTTAAATGTCAGGCTGTTGCTTGACTGGTCTATGAGGCAGCTCTCCCGACTTTGGCACAAATCCCCAGATGTTAGTAAGGAGGACTTTGCAGGGTCAACAGGGTTGGTTTTGCCATTGTGGTTTCCGGTCTCAGTGCTGGGTTGTCCGTCCAAGTTGGAATCAACCGAATGTCTTGCTAGGCCATTTCAGAGGGCGTTTAAGAGTCAATAATTTTGCTGTGGATCTGGAGTCACATATAGGCCAGACCAGGTAAGGACATTAGTGAACCAGATGGGTTTTTTATGACAATTGACATGGTTTCATAGTCATTAGGTATCTTTATTGAATTCAAATTCACCATCTGCCATGGTGGGATTCGAATTCTTGTCCTCAGCATGTAACTGGGTCTCTGGATTACTGACCCAGTGGTAATTACCACTACGCCAAATCTCCCCACTTGAACATTGAGTCAGTGGTAGGAAGGCGAGGACTAGAATATGAGAGCGAGGATGTGATGCTGAGGCACTTGATCACTTGGTGTACCATGAGCAGTTTTGTGCCCCTTATCTAAGAAAAGATGTGCTGACATTGGAAGGGGTCCAAAGGAGGTTCATGAAAATGATTCCAGGAATGGAAAGATATGAGAAGTGTTTATGGCACTGTGTCTGTACTCACTGGAGTTTAGAAGAATGAGGGGGAACTCATTGAATCGTATTGAATATTGAAAGGCCCAGATAGAGCAAATGTGGAGAGGATGTTTCCTATGGTAGATGAGTCTAGGACCAGAGGGTACAGGCTTATAATAGGAGAACGTCCATTTAAAACAGAGATAAGGAGAAATTTCTTTCACCAGAATCTGTGGAATTCATTGCTACAGATTGCTTTGGAGGCCAAGTCATTGAGTATATTTGAAGTGGAGGCTGATACGTTCTTGATTAGTTAGGACATTAAAGGTTACAGGAAGAAGACAGAAAAATGGGGTTGAGAGGTCTAATTCCGTTCTGTCTTATGGTCTAAACAATACATCATAATTGAAGAAGTGAAATTTTGTTATGCTAACAGCACTGAATAAGAAGTAATATTTCCTAGTAAAAAACACTTTTCACTGTAATTGCTTTCATCCGTATTTCCTCTGCCTCTAACTACTAATAGTAAAATCTCTACTTTAGTCACCTGGATCTGTTTATTTCACACTGTAAGATAAAAGCATTAACAGATATTTATACACTTCATTAGGAATGCCGAAGGCATAATGACGATGTTTTTAATATGTATGATTAATTTATGTAGATTTTTTAAAAACTATATAAGCATTTGCTGTGTACACGGATCCTCTGGCTAAATAAATTCCTCATCTCTGCACTAAATAGATGCCCCCTTATTCTAAATCTGTGCCGTCTGGTCATAGACTTATCCACTATAGGAAACATCCTCTCTATATCCACTTGATCTATGCCTTTCACTATTCAATGGGGATCAACAGGCAATTAATTGTTTAGACAGCAGGGCAAAAGGGCAGGGGTCATCAAACTGAAACATTGACTCTATTTCTCTTCCCATAGACGTAGCCTGACTTGCTCAGTATTTCCAGCATTTTTTGTTACTTTTTAGTTTAAATTTACAGCAATGTCAGTTTATTTTTTAACTTTTACTAATCACTTAATTTGGCTGCTTCATTCCCCAAAACCAAATCCAGTCTTGCCAAAGGGTCTCGGCCCGAAACATCGACTGTACTTTTATCCATAGATGCTACCTGGCCCGCTGAGTTCCTCCAGCACTTTGTGTGAGTTGCTTGGATTTCCAGCATCTGCAGGTTTTCTCTTGCTAGGTATTGCCTCCACTCTTTTTTGGCTTGTTAAGTATTAATTTCAAGAGGTAAAATACTTAGAGTGCATTTGAGCATTATGCGCCTGTTAAGCATTTTATCCAATTATTATTGGAATACTTCAAATTCCTTCCATTATTGCTATTTTGGTAATTTCTCAGCAATTTACTTGCACCTTACTGTATATACTGTTCCCCCATCACCTTCAGCTTTCTACCTCTTCTGAAAAACAACCTAGCTACCTCTTTCAAGGTAATGGCTATTATACCATGCAACCATATCTCTATTTTGTCTTAGATTCATTCTGTATATTTCCTAAAGCCATTGCCTTTAAGTGAACAAGAACCTACAAAAATACTTTGCTTCCTTTTTGCCGGTCTTTGTTTCCTTCTCTCTTCCAAATTTACTTCTGTGATTGATTGCCTGTCTCTATTCCTAAATCTGTACATTCTACGTCCAAGGGTGCCATGGTAACATGGCAGTTAATGCAACACTATTACTACTTGGGCATTTCAGAGTTCAGAGATCAATTCTGGTGACGTTCTGTAAGGAGTCTCTTTATATCCTCCCCATGAAATGCATGGGTTTTCCTTGGGTGTTCTGGTTTCTTCCCACAGACTAAAGGTGCACTGGGTCAGTTAATTTGTCATTGTAACTTGTCCGATGATTAGGTAAGGGCTAGTCGGGTTTGTCGGGTTGCTGGGGTGGCATGGCTTGAAGGGCCAGAATGGCCTCCATCATGTTATATTGCAAAATAGAATGAAATTAAATTAACATAAAATTTGCCTATCTTATTTCTAGAATTGCTGTCAGGTTTTCATTCCCTTCTCAAGTTAATTTAAACCCTTCCGACTAGCAATCAAAGTATCATTATTAAATCAACACTGAAAACAGAAGGGACATGCACATCCATAGTATGTACAATGCAGAGTGCCTGAATCAGGGTAGCTTTACAGTAAATTCTTCTGGATTCCTTAAACTGAGATCTTATTGCTTTGCATCCTGATTTGATTATCTGCATCATGTTGAATGGTGTTCAGTAATCTAGAGACAAAACCCGACCTAGCAAACCCAGGTGGGCACCTAATTACTTGAGAAAGCCAGAATCCACCACCTTATTAATGATTTGGGTGGCTTCTATGAAATTTGTCAATTCGGCAGATTGAATGACAAGAAATATAATTTATTTTTCCTGTTGGTTTTGCCCGGCATTAAATAGTATATCTGAGAAAATAATTACCTTGATTTTACTGCCACTAATCCTGATATTTTAACTAAACTTGATTAAATTGCTTCAAAACATTTAAAAAAACTAGACTCACTGCTCAGCAGTCAGTGAACATATTACAGTGTTTTCTCAGTAGGTCAGTTGCTAAAATGTATTACTGTGTTTGAGATTGTTGTCAGTTGTACTACTAGTTCTGTTTCCTGAATGTGTGAAAAAACAACTGACTATTATTGTATGAACAGTAAGAGGGTAATGAATTCATGCAGTGATAAAGGAGAGGGTTTGTTTATAGCAAAGAGATTTTGCAGGAGCCTGATGGCAGCTCAAGCCTTTCTTTCCGTATCTATATAATTGTTCAAACGTCCAGTGTATCTAGTCCACCTGTATTATCCAGTCAACACACAGACATTTTGAACTTAAGAGTTTTACAGTAATACAATACCACGTTTGGAAGTCCTGAATTAAAAATAATGAGATTATAAAATTAAACAATGATTTCTAAATTGTGGGTGGTGGGGAAATGAGGGAAAAGTATTTGGGAGGTGTCAACAACATTTAAAATCAATACCTGTTCTATGACTACGGCTCTCATTACCTTATGAAGATCATAAGTGACAATTTCAGCAGTATATTGGCTGAGGAAAGGCTAGGCAAGATAGGTCACATGGTTTCAATTTTTCCAGCATCATACACATTTCATTGTATGTTTCTTCATACAAGATTTTTTTTTACCTTACAGATATGATTTATAACTCTACAGTATAACCCAAGGAGATTGTGGAAAAGTTTTAGTGCAACCTACTTATCTATAATCATTAAAAAGGAGTACTCTGCCCATGTCAGTAACCTTATTGAAGTAACTTCAGAGGTATCTTGGTTGGGCTGTTTACTTGTTTCCCAGCAATATGATTCTAGGTAACTACAGGCTGCTCAAACACCTGTGAAAACTTATGACTCATTAAGTTTCACACATAAAAATTGCTGGTGAACACAGCAGGCCAGGTAGCATCTATAGGAAGAGGTACAGTCGACGTTTCGGTCCAAGACACTTCGTCAGGACTAACTGAAAGAAGAGATAGTAAGAGATTTGAAAGTGGGAGGGGGAGGGGGTGATCCAAAATGATAGGAGAAGACAGGAGGGGAAGGGATGGAGCTAAGAGCTGGAAAGTTGATTGGCAAAAGGGATATGAGAGGATCATGGGATGGACTGGAGGCCGAGGGAGAAAGAAAGAGGGAGGGGGGAAGCCCAGAGGATGTGCTAGGAGTATAATGAGAGGGACAGAGGGAGAAAAAGGAGAGAGAGAAAAAATATATATAATAATAAAAGATAAATAAAGAATGGATGGGGTACGAAGGGGAGGTGGGGCATTAATGGAAGTTAGAGAAGTCACTGTTCATGCCATCAGGTTGGAGGCTACCCAGACGAAATATAAGATGTTGTTCCTCCAACCTGAGTGTACTCCAATCTTGACAGTAGAGGAGGCCGTGGATAGACATATCAGAATTTGAACGGGACGTGGAATTAAAATGTGTGGCCACTGGGAGATCCTGCCTTCTCTGGCGGACAGAGCGAAGGTGTTCAGCGACACCGTCTCCCAGACTGTGTCGGATCTCGCCAATATATAGAAGGCCACATCGGGAGCACTGGACGCGGTATATCACCCCAGCCGACTCACAGGTGAAGTGTCGCCTCACCTGGAAGGACTGTCTAGGGCCCTGAATGGTAGTGAGGGAGGAAGGGTAAAGGCATGTGCAGCATTACAAGGATAAGTGCCAGGAGGGAGATCAGTGGGGAGGGATGGGGGGGACGAATGGACAAGGGAGTTGCGTAGGGAGCGATCCCTACGGAAAGCAGAGAGGGGTGGAGGGAAAGATGTGCTTAGTGGTGGGATCCCGTTGGAGGTGGCGGAAGTTACAGAGAATAATATGTTGGACCCGGAGGCTGGTGGAGTGGTAGGTGAGGACAAGGGGAACCTTATTCCTAGTGGGGTGGCAAGAGGATGGGGTGAGAGCAGATGTGCGTGAAATGGGAGAGATGCGTTTGAGAGCAGAGTTGATTGTGGAGGAAGGGAAGCCCCTTTCTTTATAAAAGGAGGACATCTCCTTCGTCGTGGAATGAAAAGCCTCATCCTGAGAGCAGATGTAGCGGAGACGGAGGAATTGCGAGAAGGGGATGGCATTTTTGCAAGAGTCAGGGTGAGAAGAGGAATGGTCCAGATAGCTGTGAGAGTCCATAGGCTTATAGTAGACATCAGTAGATAAGCTGTCTCCAGAGATAGAGACAGAAAGATCAAGAAAGAGGAGGGAGGTGTCGGAAATGGACCAGGTAAACTTGAGGGCAGGGTGAAAGTTGGAGGCAAAGTTAATGAAGTCAACGAGTTCAGCATGCGTGCAGGAAGCAGCACCAATGCAGTCATCGATGTAGCGAAGGAAAAGTGGGGGACAGATACCAGTATAGGCTTGGAACATGGATTGTTCCACAAAGCCAACAAAAAGGCAGACATAGCTGGGACCCATACGGGTGCCCATGGCTACACTTTTAGTTTGGAGGAAGTGGGAGGAGCCAAAGGAGAAATTATTAAGAGTAAGGAATAATCCGTTTCGCTGAACACCTATGCTCTGTCCGCCAGAGAAAGCAGGATCTCCCAGTGGCCACACGTTTTAATTCCACGCCCCATTCCCATTCTGATATGTCTGTCCACAGCCTCCTCTACTGTCAAGATGAAGCCACACTCAGGCTGGAGGAACAACACTTTATATTCTGTCCGGGTAGCCTCCAACCTGATGGCATGAACATTGACTTCTCTAACTTCCGTTAATGCCCCACCTCCCCTTCGTACCCCATCTGTTATTTGTTTATCTTTTACTAATATATATATATTTTTTCTCTCTCTCCTTTTTCTCTCTCACTATACTCCTTGCCCAACCTCTGGGCTTCCCCCCTCCCCCTTTCTATCTCTCTCGGCCTCCTGTCCCATGATCCTCTCATATCCCTTTTGCCAATCAACTTTCCAGCTCTTGGCTCCATCCCTCCCCCTCCTGTCTTCTCCTATCATTTTGGATCTCCCCCTCCCCCTCCCACTTTCAAATCTCTTACTATCTCTTCTTTCAGTTAGTCCTGACGAAGGGTCTCGGTCCGAAACTTTGACTGTACCTCTTCCTATAGATACTGCCTGGCCTGCTGCGTTCATCAGAAATTTTTATGTGTGTTGCTTGAACTTCCAGCATCTGCCGATTTCCTCGTGTTTGTGACACATTAAGTTTGTTTTTTTTTTGCATTATTTAGCTGTTAAGAAACTCACTTAAAGGGTCATTAGTGCTGACAGTACTGCAGCACTCCATTTCTCGAGTCACTTTGCAGGGGTGAGACAGCAACCAAAGCAGAAATGTACCCTTGAGCTAAGACTCTACTTCCACAGTCTTCCTGACTCAACACCAAACCTGGACCTTTCTGCTGTACAATGCCAGACCCAGGCTCTCCTAGATTGTCATCACTGAGATTTGTGATAGCCTGTGCCTGAACCATTTGGTACACAATGATAAATGTCCTGTTGACCATCAGCTTCCTTGTCACAGGATCTTCTCAGGTAGCCACAGTGGACCTTTGTCTTTTTTCTGTGGTCACTGGAGCATCAGAGTTGTCACTCAGGCACTCTATTTGTATAGAAATAATTTAATCTACCTTGATTTCACTGAGGGGCTGGTTTTGGGATTTGACACTATTGCCTGATTTTCACAAATGTAAGCGCCCATTTATGATACTCATCTGCCCATGTCTTCTCTCTTGAATAATTCCATCGATACTATAAAGATCACTGTAGCAATCTAAAACGTTCATGCAGTGATGCTATTTTTCCAGGAAATGAAGCACACATTTCTCCTGGGGGAGTCAGCTTTTTCAGCTGCCGGCTCTGTCTGGTGGGATGGATCTTGGTTTGTCAAGGACTAGCCTCTACTCCCCCTACTTTCTCACACCAAAGTGATCTCCAGTAACTGTAGATGAAAACAGAAACAATAAGAGCCACACAAGCATCAGGCATTTGGCAGAATATGCCACTGTCCAATTCAATTTAAGATTGAATCACATCTAGTAGGTTCCGAGACATCATCATCTGTGGTATATGGCACACTTTGGTGAATCACTAGCAAAGGTTGGTGTTGGAAAAAGAGCAGCAAGACCTGGGGCTCAAGTCCTCTGAGTACTGGAGGATTAAAAGGAGTAAGAGGAAGGCAATAATCCCAGTGAGGATGGTCCTAGTTTTTCAAATAAACAGAAGAAGAAGGCATGAGCCGCAGATGCTTCCTAATCAATTATTTTCGTAAATGTCTGCAATTCAGATCTCTGCGAATGTAAATATTTGCCTCCACATTAGGAGTGGAGACAATGGCGCCTAACGGCGACTCCTTTGCTGGCATCTTTAGAAACAGCTCTGTTTCTAACTTTAATATCTCTATTTTTCCCTTTCAGGGTTCTTTTGAAGACCCTGACCTGGAGTTACATGCTGACTTTGATCCTTTGTGGGAATGGGACCTGCTCTCAGGGTCTCACGACTGGCCGTTATTTGATATACCAAGGACGCAGCTGAGAAGACTAGCACGCCTTCATGGTTATGGGATTTTGTGGCTCTGAAGGTGAGCAGACTTGTGGTCAGTGCCTCCGCAGGAAATTGATATGTCGTAGGAGACGGAAGATCAAAATCAGCAAGCTGGCTGCTGGCTGTGTGCCCAGAAACCGAGTTCTTTGGGCACAGAGCTTGGAAAAAGTGACGCAACGGACTTTTAACATTGTAAATCAGTGAGTTTTTTGTTCTGTCTCCCCCCTCACTGTGAAATGGAGACTTCTCCTTTTAGTTTTTTTAGGGAGAGAGCGAGACTGAGGAATGTCGAATTACTGGGTAAACGAATAGTCTTTGGGGTACTGCAAATCTGTGCCTTTATTGATGCTTTGCTGCATGCTTGAGTGCTCAGTATGGGGGCACTGATGCTTTATTTGCTGGTGGGGGAGGGGAGAATCATTGCCTTGCTGCTGCTTACACGTGGGAGGGGGAGCTCGGCATTGCTTTGGGATTCGAAAATTTAACTGTCATTCATTCTTTGGGGCACTCCTCTGTTTTTGTGGATGGGTGTGAAGAAAAAGAATTTCCAGATGTATATTGTATAGATTTCTCTGACATTAAATGTACCTTTGAATTCTTTGAAAGATTACAATTCTTGGCACCAACACGGAGCATTAATGATCATTTGAGAAAGGTCTGATGAACTTCAAATTTTGTTCTATGGGCGACCTCCACTAAATATAACAATGCATCAATTGAGGACGCCTAGCTCCAATTAGATTTGTGGGCTACCTCTACATGTCCATTTCCTGATTAAATGTGCCGCTTTGTTTGAAAGATTTAAAACTCCAAACTTAAAAAGAAAATTAATTTTTCATGACATTCTCAACTGTGCAGCTGCAAACAGTGCTGTGAATATCACTCTGACACATCCTCCAACAATGTGCCATCATATGGGGATGCCTGGAGGAGACCACTATAGGCTATTGCCTGATGGTGTACACATCTTAGAGTGGGCCGGTGGCTCTCTCATTGCCATGATGCTCAGGTCGTCTACCCTAGTATGTATCTTACTAACCAAAACTTGTGTCTCTCTTTGAGGACCCTGTCTTCTTCTACAGTTTAGCTTTTGCCTCCTCTACGGCAGTCAGAACGTGCATTGCTGCTGTGTGGCTGATTCTTCTAGTTTTTACACAGAAGAGTCAGAATACTATCAAAGACTGTACAGGTCCCCTTTTAGCACCTGTTTCAAGCTATAAAACACACAAATAATGGTTCAAACTATACGTTACGCAATTTTGCAAACAATCTTAAGAGGCATGAACTCTAAATGTAGCTGCTCTTGTGCACCAAAAACAATGTACAATCTAATTCTTAGATGACAGTACCTTTATCTGTGTATGATGAGGAAGGTGTAGGAGTGTACCTGGGAAGACCCTGGCTATGGCAGAGATGATCAAGATTAAGAAGGGTATATGGAGTGTTGGCCTTCATTAGTCGGGGATTGAATACATGAACTGTGAGGTAACATCACAGCTCTATAAAACCTTGGTTAGACCATACTTGGAATATTGTGCTCAGTTCTGGTTGCCTCATTATTGGAAGGATGTAAACGTTTTAGGGAGGGTTCAGAGAGGATCTGATAGGATGCTGCCTGTATTAGAGAGGATGTTTTGTGATGACAGATTGAGCAAGCTATGAGTTTTCTCTTTGGAGTGAAGGAGAATGTGAAGTGATATGATGGAGGTGTGTAAGGTGATAACAGGCATAGATTGAATGGATAGCCAGAGGCTTTTTCCCAGGGCAGAAATGGCTAATACCAAGGAGCAGAATTTTAATGTGATTGGAGTTAAGTATAGGGGACGTCAGAGATAAGTTCTTTACACAGAGAGTGGTGAGTGTATGTAATGCCTTGCCAGGGATGGTAGTAGAGGCAAATACATTAAGGGCATTTAAAAAAAAGTCTTAGATGTGTGCGTGGATAAAAGAAAAAAATGGAGGTCTCTGTAGGGGGGACGGATTAGATTGATCTTAGAGTAGGTTAAAAAGTTGGCACAACATTGTGGGCCAGGTGGCCTGTACTGTGCTGTAATGTTCTATGTTCTAAGTTAGTTGCAATGTTTTACAGTGGAGAGCTGTGGAAACTCAGCCAATGTATTCATTCAAAGCAGAGTTTGATACATTTTTGGATATTAAGGGAATCGCAAATTATGAGGATGATGCTGAGAAACAGAACTGTGATAGGATATTAGCCATGACCTAGATGTGCCACTGCAGGCCCGAAGGACCGGATGGTGTACTCCTGCTCCTATGTTCTTTTGCTCATAAACCTTAGAAATAAAATAGCTATTACATTTAAAGTCTGCTCGAAGTCCATGGTTTGGTCCATGGTCCAGCTGTGCATTCTCAGGAAAATTTTGTCTTTAAAGTTTCAAATGATCAAACTGTCAGTGAAAAAACAACAAAATTATAGTATTCACTGGCCAAGGGTTAACTATCAACAAGGATACCCAGTGATACTATCTTCTCTTAGATGAATAATTCTTTGCAATCCTTTGCAAACAGTGAATAAGAGAATAGGGAATGCCTCATGGCATTTGGCCATCTGAAGAACCCCCAGAATGTTTTTAAGTTATCTTAAAAATATCTTTAGGTGGAGAGCATTCTGACTAATTGTATTACAACCTGGTATGGAGGCTCCAAAGAACAAGATTGAAAAGGGCTGTAGAGAACTATTAACTCAGCCAACTCGATCATCTGGTGGAACTAGCTTAGCCTATGGTCTTCTGAAGAGGGCATCTTCAAGAGTTGGTACGTCAAGTAACGTCATCCATCTAGGACCCTCACCACACAAGCCCTCTTCTGTGACTGCCATCAAAGAAAAGGTAAACCCGAAAGACTCACAGTCAATGATTCCGAAAAAGCTTCTTCCTTTCCACCATCAGATTTCTGAATGATCCATAAAACCTGTGAATACTAAATTGGTAATCCTGTTTTTCTTGCACTATTTATTTATTTTGTGCAATTTGTAGTAATTTTAAATTTTTGCAATGTACTGTTGCTGCAAAACAACAAAGTTCATGACAAAAATGTGATAATAAATCTGATTCTGATTCTCTGGGACAATAGCCTAATCCCATTTTAAGTTATGTGTGAATGTCTCAGGTGAAGTCTTGAGTGAACAGCTTTGTCTCTAGAATTCTATAAATAATTCTGATACGGTGATGTTTTTACAGGCAGTGTGGAAAGGAAATGAAACGATGCAATTGTTCTAGGAAAAATGCCAGACGTCTTCAGTTGAGTCTGTTACTGACCTTGAATTACTGCAGTTCTCTGCAGTATTTTGTTAGATTGTTATATATTCTTTCACGTGACTTCAGCTTAGAAGTTTGCTGAAACCAGATCACGATTAGTGGTAACAGTTACCACAGTGTGTAATTTGAACATAATTACTGGTTAAAGTTAAGAAACTTGAACTTCTGGAGGCATTGTGGGAGATCCTCAGTTGTTTAACTTGACAGTAGCAGTGAAATACACAAAAGAAGTGCATTGAGAAAAGACATAATGTTGTTCTTAGATAATTAAAAACAGAAAACGTTGGAAACACTCAGTAGAGTAGGCAGTATCTAAGGGAAGATGAATAGTGTTAAGATTTCTTTTTTTGATGCTCACTTTGTGTTACTCTTGGACTTCTGTATCATGCATGTCAAGTTGCACTATTGTTAAACATACGTTTCTTAGTTTTTTGATAAAGTACATTTTCCATTGGAATATAGCATCAGACAGTGTGCAATGAGCATTCTTTATTCAATGAGAGTTAAAAGTATTGCCATTTTACTATACCTCAGAAAAGGAACGCTTCACAGTTTGCAGCCAAGCTCTTTATTTAGGTGATAATGATTATGTGAAATCTTCTGCAAAAGCAAAGTACTGGGGATAATAAAAATCTGAAAATATTAGATATTTACAGCACCCAGCAGCATGGAGGAGAGTGAAGTGGATCCTACTGATTTAGGGATGAATTGTTACTCTTTCCTCATGACTCCTAAACCTGCTAAATTCTGACAGCATTTTGCAGAATGAGCTAAAAGAAGTAGGTAATATTTAAAAAATGTATAATGAGAAATTGGATAGATGTTACACAGCTAAAATGTCTGTGTAAGTTTGGCAGCCTTCAAGTTGTCCATGTCTTTTTTTTATGTTTCCACACTTTCATGTTTTCCTCATTGTTAGTACAATGTTCTCTCTCAGAACCAGTTATCCCTAAATGCAGTCCAGTTTGAATATAGTGGTTATTGTAAAACTGCTATCAATTTTATTCATGTTAGTGTGAAAGGTGCTGTAACGCAAGGAAAGCCTGCAGCAATTGTAGTCAAGCAGGACATTTGAAGTGAGATGGCAGGAGACACCTCTGCTTACTATAGAGGCGACAGGCTGGGTTGACTGCAGCAGGTGTACTCAGGCCTGACAAGTGAGGCCTCTACTGGTAAGACTTTACCAGAAGGGTCTTCCTAAGACATAGTGTACCTTTACACAATACAGGCAGCTGCAGACAGTTCAAATAAGAATAACAGAAGGATATGAAGCATACCAAACAACTAAGGTTCTATTATCCTTACTAACTTCAAAATATCATTGGCTGTCAGCTTGAAGTTTTAATTGACTTTAACACCTCTATTGTGAATAGAAATTACTCTTGTGAGTAAGGAATGCAAATATATACAATTTATAATGATCGATATCTGTAACTGATAAGCCACTTCTGTATAATAATAGAAGTTTTCTGTTAGACTTCAGAACAGCGTGGGTCACAGAGCCATGCTGTTCTCCCTGTACACAAGTAACAATAACAGGAATGCTTGAGTTGTAAGAGTATGTGTGTTCTGGGCCCAGTTAGTTTAGTTATTTTATTTTATAATTGGTGATGCCATTTGTTTACTTTGGAACCATACTGGTAATACTAAAGTTTGCAGTGGGACATCTCCTGTCCCATTAGGGGCTCAAAAACACTAGATCATTGCTATGCAACTATCAAAGATACCTAGGAGCCTCCTCACCAACCCACCCCTGCCTCCTGTAATTTGGCAAGTCAGACAACTACAGTGAAATGCAAAAGTTTGGGCACCCCGGTCAAAATTTCTGTTACTGTGAATAGCTAAGCGAGTAAAAGATGACCTGATTTCCAAAACGCATAAAGTTAAAGATGACACATTTCTTTAATATTTTAAGCAAGAACACTTTTTTATTTCCATCTTTTACACTTTCAAAATAACAAAGGAGGAAAAGGGCCTGAAGTAAAAGTTTAGGCGCCCTGCATACTCAGTACTTAGTAACACCCCCTTTGGCAAGTATCACAGCTTGTAAGTGCTTTCTGTAGCCAGCTAAGAGTCTTTCAATTCTTGTTTGGGGGATTTTCACTCATTCTTCCTTGTAAAAGGCTTCTAGTTCTGTAAGATTCTTGGGCAATCTTGCATGCACTGCTCTTTTGAGGTCCATCCACAGATTTTCGATGATGTTTAGGTTGGGGGATTGTGAGGGCCATAGCAAATTCAGCTCGTGCCTCTTGAGGTAGTCCATTGTGGATTTTGAGCTCTGTTTAGGGTTCATTATTCTGTAGTAGAAGCCATCCTCTTTTCATCTTCAGCTTTTTTATAGATGGTGTGATGTTTGCTTCCAGAATTTGCTGGTATTTAATTAAATTCATTCTTCCCTCTACCAGTGAAATGTTCCCCGTGCCAGTGGCTGCAACACAAGCCCAGAGCATGATCAATCCACCCCTGTGCTTAACAGTTGGAGAGGTGTTCTTTTCATGACATTCTGCACCCTTTTTTCTCCAAACATACCTTTGCTCATTGCAACCAAAAAGTTCTATTTTAACTTCATCAGTCCACAAGACTTGTTTCCAAAATGCATCAGGCTTGTTTTGATGTTCCTTTGCAAACTTCTGATGCTGAATTTTTTGGTGAGGATGCAGGAAAGGTTTTCTCCTGATGACTCTTCCATGAAGGTCATATTTGTGCAGGTGTCACTGCACAGTAGAACAATGCACCACCACTCCGGAGTCTGCTAAATCTTCATGAAGGTCTTTTGCAGTCAAACGGGAGTTTTGATTTGCCTTTCTAGCAATCCTATGAGCAGTTCTCTCAGAAGGTCTTCTTGGTCTTCCAGACCTCAACTTGACCTCCACCATTCCTATTAACTGCCTTTTCTTAATTACATTATGAACAGAGGAAACAGCTACCTGAAAACACTTTGCTATCTTCTTATAGCCTTCTCCTGCTTTGTGGGTGTAATTTATTTTAATTTTCAGAGTGCTAGGCAGCTGCTTAGAGGAGCCCATGGCTGCTGATTGTTGGGAAAAGGTTTGAGGAGTCAGGGTATTTATCAAGCTTTGAAATTTGCATCACCTGGCCTTTCCTAACAATGACTGTGAACAAGCCATAGCCCTAACAAGCTAATTAAGGTCTGACACCTTGGTAAAAGTTATCTGAGTACTCAAATATCTTTGGGTTCCCAAACCTTTACATGGTGCTCCCTTCCTTTCTCTCACTCTAAAACTGTACAAAACAAAAATAATACACTAATCTTGCTTAAAATGTTGAAAAGAATGGTTCATCTTTATCTTTATGACTTTTGGAGATCAGTTTATCTTCTAATCACTTAACTATTCAGAGTAACATAAATTTTGACCGGGGTGCCCAAACTTTTGCATGCCACTGTATTTGTGTACAAACAGAAACTGAAATACAAATATCTGATACAAAAATTCACACATTGCTGGTCTGAGGAAATAGATGTGCTTCTATGCAAATGTTATGAGTCGATAGACTAGTCAATGTTGAAAGACTCAGCAGCCAACTTAGCTGAATAGCTCACCACCATTGTGTTTCTTACCAGCTAGTGTATCGAGTATTCTGTACCAGTGAGATAAATTCAGGTGTTCCAAAACCAGAAATCATGGATGAAATGAAAGGTCCACTCCCCTCTGAAGGTCAAATCAAGTAACCCTGATCTCTACAAGAAATCAAGATATGATCTCTTTAAAGCTATCAGGAATGCTAAGAGACAATACCAAATTCCAGTATCTGACCAGCTGCGAGTTGTGGCGGAGTTTACGTGTTATAATGTGCTACAGAATGAAGTGTGGCAACATTGCAATCACAACACATCCCTTCCTGATGAGCTTAATGCACACTATGCATGTTTTTAACAGAGGGACTTGTAATTTCACCACCTGCCCCGACAAACGCCTGAACCCACAGTCAATATTGCAGGCGTAAGATCAGTCTTCTGAAAAGAGAGCCCACAGAAAGAATCCAGCCCAGACGGTGAACGTGGTTATGTCCTCAGACCCTGCATAGGTCAACTGGTGGAGGTATTTGCAGATATTTTTAAACTCTCCTTGTTTCAGTCTGATGTTCCCACTTTCTTTATGAAAGCCACTATCATTCCACTACCAAAGTATTTAACACAGTAATAATTAAATCTGAACCTGAAGAAAAGTCAGCCTTAATGACTGCTGCCCAGTGTCAGCAAAACAAAAGAGCTTGTCATTGATATCAGAAAAGTAGGAGGGGTGGGGAGAGGTTAATACGCATGATTCTGTTCACAACAATGGAGCTAAGATTGAAAGAGTAGAAATCTTCAGGTTCCTAAGAAAGACCATCACCATTAGTCTGCCCTGATCCAATGACATAAACAAGAATTTCAGCAGCACATCTACTTCCTTAGGAGGTTAAAGAAGTTTGGCACCATGGCTTGGAATAGCAACTCCTCTGCCTGAAAGAGCAAAAAACTGCAGAGTTGTGGACACAGCTTGGAAAATTATAGAAACCATCTTCCCTGCATAAAGTCTGTCTACTCTTTCTTCCCACTGGCTCAGTAAAAGCAACAATTGTAATCAAAGATCCCATTCTCTCTACTCCCCCCCAACAGGGAGATACAAAGCTATGAAAACACATACCTCCAGGCATAAGGACTGCTTCTCCAACTGTTATAAGATCATTGAATTGTTCTCCGGTACTATAAGATGGACTCTTGACCTCACAGTCTATCTCGTTATGGCTTTGTTTACTGCTCTATACTTATTCTATAATTTTATGGAATAAGTACTTTAGGCTAAAGGGATCAGGGGGTATGGAGAGAAGGCAGGTACGAGGTTCTGAGTTGGATGATCAGCCATGATCATACTGAATGGCGGTGCAGGCTCGAAGGGCCGAATGGCCTACTCCTGCACCTATTTTCTATGTTTCTATTCTGCACTCTGCTTTTGTTTTTCCTTGCACCCCAATGGACTGTTGTAATGAAATGATCCTTATGGACAGCAAGCTCAACAGGTTTTTTCACCATATGGCTGGCAAGCTAAACAAAGTTTTTTTTACAGTACCTCAATACGTGTGACAATAACAAACCCAATTTACGAATTTATATTGTGTGTATTGGGTCTTGTTTTATAATTGTTTATTCACTTTATAATTTAACACTGAATCAACACAACACATGTTACATTATTCAATACTTTGATTTTGTATTCTTGAATGCCACTTAAGCTAGTTTTAATGAATAATTGAGGTATGAATGTACATGCCCACATGTCCACTCCATGTGTTTTGCTTCAAGTTCTATTTGTGAGAAGTGCTATCAGGAGGCCACCTGTGCAAAGCTCAAGCTGTAACCTTGTAATGAACTGCTTCACATTTTAACATTACCAACATATACTAGTGATGAGGCTATTACTTGCAGTGAGAAATTTACTCAAAGTGCCAATTTGGATAAGGTAGCCCTGTATGTCAGGACACATGATTTTTATTGAACTGGGCATCGATGTTGGCAGAAAGCTAATAGAAGGACTCCAGTGTTGCACTGACAACAAATTTGCATGTTAAAGCAGACCTTTGTATATGCTGACAGAAATTTTGTGAAGCACTGTAGTGAAAAGCGCAGCTGCAGTGATTACTGGCATGCTGTATGTATGCTCCCAGTAAGTATCAGGACTAATAAGCTGTATATATTTAAATTAAAAAGACACCAACTCAACATGCAACTTCATTGAAGGAAACAAATTAAGTAAAATAGAAGTACATGTCATAGAAACTTGAATATTAACCAATCTCTTGTGTTTATGAATATTATTAGAATGATTTTTAGTGATTAGTCTTTATCCTCTGCAGTAATAGTTGGGATTTTGCTGGGAAATGCTGGCTTCTCCACATGCAACCATTGTCACTTCTGTGTAGATGCTTCTAGGCTCAGATACACTATTACATAGAATTGTATTTATTCTAATGTTTTGATTGTGTCCAAGTATTCTTGATGATTTTAAGAGTTTTAGTTTTAGTTTTCTACCTTTGAGCAATTTATTTTAATACTACAATGACTTAAGTAGGTCTTGAATGGTTCAGAATGTTAAAGTATTTATGAACATTCAGTACACTTGGCAGGTTTGATGGTTGTATAAAACAGGTGAGTTAAAAAAAGAACAGATATACTGCAGATGCTAGAAATCTGAACTTTTTAAAAAAAGCTGTATTTTAGGCAGTATCAGACAGTAACTGTGGAAAGAGAAACAACATTAATGATTTGGGTTCTGAAGAAGAATCCCTGACCTGTAATATTAACACTGTTTCTTCTGCCACGGAGGCTGTTGTGGTATTTTCTGTTTTCATTTAAGAAATTTGCATGTTTTACCCATTTTAAAATGTATTTCACCTGTATGATAGGGGTGGTTTCATAGCAATTACATAGGAATGGTTTGTGGCCACATCTTCTCATCACCAAACAACAGTCAAGAAGTTGATAGAAAGGATGCAGAGATTTGGGACTTGGATCATTTGTTAACACTGGTAACTGGCCACAGTCAGGAAATTTGAAGCCAATTAGTCAGCGTGTTTTTTTTACCGTAAATGTAAATATCTTCCATTTTTAGGAAAAGGGATGTTGGCCTCACAATTCAATTTATTTCACAGCAACAGATGGGAATGCTAATTGATTGTTTTCTGGAGGGTAAGTTTGTTCCATATGCTTTCATTTAATCAACCGACAGAAAGGTTAGCTAATCAATAGTCACCAACTCAACTAAATATAGCAACTAAGAAGAGTAAGGCATTTACCGAGAGCAGAAACTATGAAATTAAAATCAGTAATGAATCTGTGCGTGACGGTTTGTTGACATGGCCATTTCTGCAATTAGAAAGACCAAAATGATTGTTCATTTTATTTTGAGTCTGAATGCTTTCCAGTAAAATGCCTTCTGGTGTTTCATCACCTTTTAAAAGGCTTCATGTAAATACAACTGTTGATTGCTTCATGATACTAGAATCTAAAGTATTTGCTTTCATGTACTTTCCTGTAGTTCTTTATTTGGGAGACTAAAATACTTAAATGTGAACACTGGTTTAAAAGTTTTAACTTCACCTGTTCTAGATTGCACTGTGAAATCATGTTTGCTGTAATTTCTTGGTTAGCTCTGGCCCTTTCTAATTGTAATGAACTATTTCAACATCACAACTTTGAATTTGTACTTTAGTTTTATTTAGAGATGCAGCATGGAAAGGCTCTTCTGGCCCGATGAGCCACATCACACACCAATTTAATCCTAGCCTAATCACAGGACCATTTACAATAACCAATTAAGCTACTAATTGGTATATCTTAGGACTGTGGGAGGAAACCGGAGTACCCGGAGGAAACCCATATGATCACAGGGAGAACATACAAGCTCCAAGCTCCTGAAAGACAGTGGAGGGAATTGAACTCGGGTCACTGGTGCTCTAAAGTGTTACACTAACTGCTGTTCTACCATGTCACCCCATATGTAACACAGCTGAATGCAACAGTTTAATGTTCATCTGTTTACAGTTGTCCTGAATTAGCATATTGTCAGCTAATTATTGTTCTGCTCCCACTGTTTAAATGTCCAATATGAGTAGCTATAAATAATTGGCACCTAACCCATTGGAGAGGCTGCACTTCGTGCAATGTTGTTCCAATAAATCCCAAAAGTAAATCCTCCAGAAAGAAAAGAAATCTAGTCATAGTCATGGTCATTGTCATAGTCATACTTTATTGATCCCGGGGGAAATTGGTTTTCATTACAGTTGCACCATAAATAATAAATAGTAATAAAACCATAAATAGTTGAATAGTAATATGTAAATTATGCTCAGAAATAAGTCCAGGACCAGCCTATTGGCTCAGGGTGTCTGACCCTCCAATGAGGAGTTGTAAAGTTTGATGGCCACAGGCAGGAATGACTTCCTATGATGCTCTGTGCTGCATCTCGGTGGAATGAGTCTCTGGCTGAATGTACTCCTGTGCCCACCCAGTACATTATGTAGTGGATGAGAGACATTGACCAAGATGGTATGCAACTTGGACTGCATCCTCTTTTCAGACACCACCGTGAGAGAGTCCAGTTCCATCCCCACAACATCACTGGCCTTACGAATGTGATGAAGTGCTCTGAAAGGTTGGTCATGGCTAGAATCAGATCTAGGACAAACTAGGACCTGGGCCAGCTGCAATTTATCTATCATCGCAATAGTTCGATAGTAGATGCAATCTCACTGGCTCTCCACTCAGCTTTGGAACACTTAGACAATAGTAATGCCTATGTCAGGCTGCTATTTATTGATTACAGCTCAGAGTTCAACACAATCATATCCTCAGTTCTTATCAACAAGCTCCAAATCCTGGGCTTCTGTACCTCCTTCTGCAAACGGATTCTTTATGTCCTCATCGGAAGTCCATACCATATGTGGGTTGTAAATAGCATCTCTTCCTCACTGACAATCAACACTAGCACACCTCAAGGATGAGTGCTATGTCCACTGCTCGACTCTCTCCACAGTTGCATGGCTAGGCACGGCACAAACTACATCTATAAATTTGCCGATGACAAAACTATTGTTGGCAGAATTTCATATGGTGACAAGGAAGTGTGCAGAAGCAAGATACATTGGCTGGTTGAGTGATGTCACACCAACAACCTTGTACTTGATGTCAGTAAGACCAAGGAATTGGTTGTAGACTTCAGGAAGGGGAAATCAAGGGAACACACACCAGTTCTCATTGATGAAGCAAGAGAGGAAAAGGTGAACAGTTTCAGGTTCCTGTCTTTCAACGTCTCTTGAGGATTATCTTGAGCCCAACATATTGATCCAATTACAATGAAGGCATGACAGCAGCATTATTTCATTAGGAGCTTGAGGACAATTGATATGTCACCAAAGACACTCGCAAATTTCTACAGATGTTCCATGTAGATTATTTAAACTGGTTGTAACACCATCTGGTATGGAGGGGACACTGCACAGCTGCAGAAAATTGTAAACTCAGCCAAATTTGTCATGGCCATTATCCTTCTCAGTATCCAGGACATCTTCAAAAGGTGGCATCCGTCATTAACAACTCCCATCACCCAGGACATGCCCTCTTACGGCTACCATCAAGGAGGAGGTACAGGATCTTGAGGACACACATTCAATGTTCCCGGGACAGCTTCTTCCCCACCAACATCAGATTTCTGAGTAGACAATGAACCCATGAATATTACTTCAGTATTTTGGTCACTGAGGCCAAACCAAGATGGTTACCCAGGACAGACTAAGAGTGGTCCACTGATCCTCCAGGATCAGGGGTTCAGCACAGAGCTAACAGCACTGACTGGTAAAACAAAATTGTTATGGAAACAACAATAAAGAATCCTTCTACATCTGAGTGTGATGGTATTCCTGAGTCTGCCCCCTGGACTTGCATAAGTGAGGAGGATGCTAAGAGGATGCAGGGTGACTTGGATAGGTTGGGTGAGTGGGCAAACTCATGGCAGATGCAATTTAATGTGGATAAATGTGAAGTTATCCACTTTGGTGGCAAAAATAGGAAAACAGATTATTATCTGAATGGTGGCCGATTAGGAAAAGGGGAGGTGCAACGAGACCTGGGTGTCATTATACACCAGTCATTGAAAGTGGGCATGCAGGTACAGCAGGCGGTGAAAAAGGCGAACGGTATGCTGGCATTTATAGCGAGAGGATTCGAGTACAGGAGCAGGGAGGTACTACTGCAGTTGTACAAGGCCTTGGTGAGACCACACCTGGAGTATTGTGTGCAGTTTTGGTCCCCTAATCTGAGGAAAGACATCCTTGCCATAGAGGGAGTACAAAGAAGGTTCACCAGATTGATTCCTGGGATGGCAGGTCTTTCATATGAAGAAAGACTGGATGAACTGGGCTTGTACTCGTTGGAATTTAGAAGATTGAGGGGGGATCTGATTGAAACGTATAAGATCCTAAAGGGATTGGACAGGCTAGATGCGGGAAGATTGTTCCCGATGTTGGGGAGGTCTAGAACGAGGGGTCACAGTTTGAGGATAGAGGGGAAGCCTTTTAGGACCGAGATTAGGAAAAACTTCTTCACACAGAGAGTGGTGAATCTGTGGAATTCTCTGCCACAGCAAACTGTTGAGGCCAGTTCATTAGCTATGTTTAAAAGGAAGTTAGATATGGCCCTTGTGGCTACAGGGGTCACGGGGTATGGAGGGAAGGCTGGGTTCTGAGTTGGATGATCAGCCATGATCATAATAAATGGCGGTGCAGGCTCGAAGGGCCGAATGGCCTACTCCTGCACCTATTTTCTATGTTTCTATGTTTCTATAACTGACAGTAGTGAAAACTGAGAGGAAGCTACTGACACGATGAAGAAAGCCCTGAACAAGGCCAAAAATGAAGGACCTTCATTGCTGTTCTGACCACCAGCAACATAACAGTCATTAAGTAGTAGAAGTAGTGTAGGCAATCTGATCTTCCTATCCTAATTATTATATACATTATGAATAGCTGATATTTGCTGCACCCTATTGGTCACAGGTTTTCAATCTTAAATTTATCTCTTTATTCCTAATCAGCTTTCTGCTCATTCACATTTTCTGGAATCAGGTACTCTGGTTTAATTTTCTTTAATAGCTTATTGTGTTGTAATTTATTAAAGGTGTTTTGAAAGTCCCAAACAAACCAGATTAATTATTCTGCTGGCTCTATGCTTCAGCTTTAGAAAATGCTAGCAGATTTTATTAAATGTGATCTCCCTTTCATTAGTCCATGTTGGCTCTGTCCAATTCTGTTGATTTCCACTTGTCCTGTTATAACTTTCTTAATAATAAATTTATTTTCCATTCTGCTGGTATAAGGTTACACATTAGATAGTTTTCTGAATTCTCTATTCCCGACTTTTGTAAATAGTAGAATAATATTTGTCATCTCCCAAATTGTAGCATTTTAGAATCTATGGAATTCTGGAAAATAACAATTGATGTGTCCAGTTTGTCCCTAGCCATTTTCTTCAAACTCTTCTAGTTATGCAGTGCTTGGGATTCATTGCTTTGTAATCCAGTATTCTTTCTTTTTTTTTATTTCTCTTAACTCTTCATTTATGCTGAACTCCACTATTTCTAAGTCTTCCTCTGTAATGACAAGCACAGTCTTTTCCATTTCCTCAGTATAATTCCGAATGATTCATCCTATAGAGGCTGAAATTTACTTGTTTTGAAATTGTTTTTTCTTTTTTTTTGGTATTTCCGTGTATATCTGACTCATTTTTGCACCAGCTTTATATGTGCATAAGAATGTAAGAAGTAGAGGCTGGAGGAAGTCGTTTGGCTCCTCACACCTTCAATATGAACATTTTATCTTATAAATAACATTCACTTTCCTGAACATTTCATACTCCTTGATTCCTTTTAATACTGAGAAATCCATTTGTCACTATGCGCAAGCATCAATCTCCCACCTTACCACAGCCTTCAGGGCTCCAAACAGTCCTTCCAGGTGAGGCGACACTTCACCTGTGAGTCGGCTGGGGTGATATACTGCGTCCGGTGCTCCCGATGTGGCCTTCCATATATTGGCGAGACACGACGCAGGCTGGGAGACCGTTTCGTTGAACACCTACGGTCTGTCCGCCAGAGAAAGCAGGATCTCCCAGTGGCCACACATTTTAATTCCACATCCCATTCCCATTCTGACATGTCTATCCACGGCCTCCTCTACTGTAAAGATGAAGCCACACTCAGGTTGGAGGAACAACACCTTATATTCCGTCTGGGTAGCCTCCAACCTGATGGCATGAACATTGACCTCTAACTTCTGTTAATGCCCCACTTCCCCTTCGTACACCATCCCTTATTTATTTATTTATTTATTTGTTTGTTTGTTTGTTTGTTTGTTTGTTCTCTCTTTTTTCTCCCTCTCACTATAACTCCTTGCTCATCCTCTGGGTTCCCCTCCCCCACCCTTTCTTTCTCCCTAGGCCTCCTGTCCCATGATCCTCTCCCTTCTCTAGCCGTGAATCCCTTTTGTCAATCAACTGTTCAGCTCTTGGCTCCATCCCTCCCCCTCCTGTCTTCTCCTATCATTTTAGATCTCCCCCTCCCCCTCCCACTTTCAAATCTCTGACTATCTCTTCTTTTAGTTAGTCCTGACGAAGGGTCTCGGCCCGAAACGTAGACTGTACCTCTTCCTATAGATGCTGCCTGGCCTGCTGCGTCCACCAGCTTTTTTTGTGTGCGTTACCACAACCTCTCTTGTTTTCTCTGCCATTCATCCAATTCCATTACTAACGTTTTCTAGTTCTGATGAAAGTCCATCAAGCACAGAGCCATTGCACAGAGCCATGGTCAAGAGGTATTAATAATGGGAATCATTGAAAATAAACGTGAACCAGCTTTCAACCTTTTCAACTAATGAATTTTTTTACATCCATGTTAATATCATTTTGCATGATAAACGATTTTTGGCAATTGACATCAACAGTACTTACCGAAATCAAGCTATGACTGATTAGATTTATCATAACGCTGTGTTTACGCTGATGGTAGTTAGTTGCCATTATTGGCTTTGAAACTAATCACAGCATTAATATGGTTAAATTGGTTAAACTGAACTGTATACAGGTATGTATTTGTCTTCTGCTGGCAGAAACAATAAATATGACATCACAATGAGCCTTCAGGGATATTTTAGTAGACGTACACAAAACAGTCAACACAAATGTGGGAATAACTGACTTAACAGAAATCCATATTTAGATCTCATGAAACTTGAAATTGTGCAGGAAATGTGTACACAGTCAAAAAAGAATTAACGTACTGGAAATGTAGGTGTGAAACATACTTATCAGCTGAGAACAGCAAATGATGGGAAGCAGACAAGGTATGACTGGACCAGGTGAGAGGAAAAGAAAACATTTGAGACTGGAAGTACCGAACACTATTGTAACAGGGACACATGAAGGGATATCAGTTACATGTTGCAGGTTATCATTGAAACCAAAGTGTAAAAAATGCATTGTATTTTAAGGATTATGAAAGCTCTCCCATCTGATGTCCCTTGTATAAATGCTTGCATTGAGATTGAATAAAGGTTCATTGTATCTCCTGCCCTGGTCTTTAAATGATTCTTTCTCCACAACACCACATGGACTAGTACATTAATTTGGTTTCCCTATCCATAAATTGGATTGATATGCACTCCCCCACCTCCACTAAGTAGTTCCATCATATTCTGTTTTTATTTTAGACTTCCATCATATGCAGATGTTTTTCTGTTGATTACTTTTTCTATAACTAATGCAGTTTGTTTCCCCAATGGATTTCTGTCACATCACCATTTCACAAATCCACAACTGACAACTGACTGGGATGTAATCACCTTAGTGAGGTTTTATACTCTGTAGCGCTTTCTGAAAAAACAATCAGTCGATTCAATGGTGCTGGCTGTTTCAAACATTAATTTTAACAGAGAAATGAAGTCACATATTGTACAAATTATTAAGATAATACTCTAGATGGTCATAAAAATAAATCTGATTAGATACAGAAAATTTCATGAAACTTTGCTAAAGATCTGTGAAATGATAGCTGAAACTCTGTAGAAGGTAAACAGCAGTGAAAGCTGATTGAAGGCATTGATCAGGACAGCAAAGCTAAAGGTGTTCCAATCTTCTTCCATAACTTCAGCTCATGCCTGACACAATCCCTAGCATCATTTATATTTTATGGCAGTGTAACTTCGTTGGTTTTATATAAAAATGCAACTTTTCATGAATCCTATTGGAAATTACCTGGTTGCTAGCCATTAACCTCGATCACTACACCAGTCTCTCATCTTATCTCAGAAATACCACTGTGGTACTCAGTTGTAGCTAATGGAAGAAAATTCAAAATCTAAAGGAAGCTTTATATCTAGCCTTTGCCATTGGGAGAACAAACAGGCCCTATTGCTGGTTACAATAAATTATTTAACAATCCAAATCAAGGCTATGAACATACCATGTTTTAGCAGGTGCAAGATGTTATCTTCTCCAAGATAATTGGCTAAGGTTTACAGATTTTGTTTACTAAACCTTTTTCTTCAACTTCTCTGAAGTTAGTCAAGCTCTAGAGGCCCATATTCTATCTTAGCTTCGGATGTTACTTCAGCTGAATTTTCACATTTTTCCATTCTCTGTGGGATTCCTCCCTGGTTTCCTTCCACATTCTAAAGATGTACTGCTAGGATAACTGGCCATTGTAAACTGCACCTTAGTGTGTCTATGGGAAAAACACATAGAGAAACTGATGAGCATAGCTGAGAAAGAACAAGTTATAAACATCGGGGAAATAAGGAGAATGGAAAAAGAACTACTGGGTTACTCCCATGGGAGATGTGATGGACCTAATTGTTTACTTGGCATAATTCATAATTTACAGTGTCATTATCACTTGATATCTTGGAATTTTTTTTTTGTCTTTAGTACCAAAATGCCAATAATTCTTCTGACCCATCTGCCTCCCCCAACAATGCAGAAATAGAATGGGCTGAAAATAGTTGGGATAGTTTTGTCTTTTAGTGATGGTATAAACAGGCAATAGTGGACACGATTGTTTGCCGTTGTATATCTCTCCCAGTTGTGTAATGGATGACAGATCTTGCAACCTCACAATCAGAAGATAAAGTTGCCCCAGTGCTTCTGGAGGCCTTCCTTAAACTCTTTGCAGACAAGTAGTCCAAATTATGTCAACATCCTTTTTTTTCCCTCTAAACCAACTATTCCACGTGACTTCTATTTCCTGCTCTGAACCTTTCTTCATTTATATTTCACTACTCATAGTCACTTATATCAGAATCAGATTTTATTATAGAGTCATAGAAAAAGTAAAGCACAGAAAAAGGCACTTTGGACCATCTTGCCATGCCTAGCCATTTAAACTGCTACTTTTATCAACCTGCACCAGGACCATAGCCCTCCATACCCCTACCTTCCGTGTGCCTATTCTAACTTCTCTTAAACTTTGAAATCACACTTGTATGCACCACTTGCACCGGCAACTCGTTCCACACTTTCATGACCCTCTAAGTGAAGAAATCTCCTTCATATTCCCTTTAAACTTTTCACCTTTCACTCTTAACCCATGACCTCTAGTTGTAGTCCCACCCAACCTCAGTGGAAAAAGCCTGCTTGCATTTACCCTATCTATAGCCTTCATAATTTTGTATATCTCTATAAAACTTCCCTCAATCTTCTACATTCCGAGGAGTAAGGTCCTAACCTATTCAATCTTTACTGGGGTCCCCCAGATAGAGTTAGCTGAGCCTATTATGACCTCTGAAGCCTCTTGTAATGCTATTTATTGGAGGCTCCATACCAGGCAGTGATGCAAATAGTCAAAATGCTCTCCATTATGTACTTACAGAAATTTGCAAGAGTATTTGTAGACATATCAAAACTCTTCAAATTGTTAATGAAGTAAAGCCACTGGCTTGCTTTCTTCGTGATTACATCAGTGTGTTGGACCCAGGACAGATCTTCTGAGATGTTGTCATGCAGAAACTTGAAGCTGCTCTCCATTTCCAACGCTGACCCCTCAGTGAGGATTGGTGTGTTTTTTTCCGACTTTCCCTTTCTGAAGTCCACGATCAGTTTCCTGGTATTTCTGTTGCTGTGTGCGAATTTGTTGTTGTGACACTATGAAATCAACTGATCCATCTCGCTCTTGCAAGCTTCCTTACAGCATGACCTCCTTCGGTATTTGCCTCGAAAATGCTCATCACAAATTAATTTCCAATGGCATTTTTTACTTTCATGGCTGTCTATATGTGAACTTTATATACAACGTCTCTTTTACAGGTTTCAGTTTATTAAGCCACTTTCTCAAACTTGCAGTCCCGATTATTCACATTTTTTTTGGTCTTTGCTTCTTCAGGTCAAAAATTTCCAAGGAAAATCCAAAAGAAAGTTATCTTTCAGATCGGGTCCAGAGTATTCTGAGGAGAGAGGGCGAGCAGCCAGAAGTCTTGGTACATGTTGGTAACAATGACATAGACAGAAAAAGAGAGGAGGTTCTGACAGAAGATTACTGGGAGCTAGGAAGAAAATTGAAAAGCTGGACCTCCAGAGTAATAATCTCAGGATTACTGCCTGAGCCACACGCTAATGAAGGTAAGAATAGCAGAATTAAGCAGATGAATGTGTGGCTAAGTAACTGGTGCAGTGGGCAGGGCTTCAAATTCTTGGATCATTGGGATCTATTTTGGGGGAGGTATGACTTATATAAAAACGATGGGTTACTCCTGAACTCAAAGGGTACTAATATCCTGGCGGGATTGTTTAATACAGCTGTTAGGGAAGGTTTAAACTCAGTTGGCAAGGGGAAGGTAACCAGGGTGTTAGGGTTGAGGAAGAGGAAAATAGAAATAAGTCGAAGATACTGTGCAGCAAAGATGGCAAGAAGGACAGGCAGGTGACTAGACAGAATAATTTGCTGTGTGATAGAAGTATAGTAAAATCGGTAACAGATACGGATCTAAATATACTGTACTTAAATGCACGCAGCATTAGAAATGAAGTGGATGACCTTGTTGTACGGCTACAGGTTAAAAGATATGATATTGTGGCCATCATTGAGTCATGGCTAAATGATGGATGTGATTGGGAGCTGAATGTCCAAGGATACACAGTGTATAGGAAAGATAGGAAGGTAGGTAAAGGGGATGGCGTGGCCCTGATAGTAAGCAATGATATCAAATCACTCGAAAGAAGGGACATAGGATCAGAAGAGGTAGAATCCTTATGGATGGAGTTAAGAAGTGGCAAGGGTAAAAAGACACTAATAGCAGTTATATACAGGCCTCCAAACAACAGCCTGGATGTGGACTACAAATCACAGCTGGAAATAGAAAAAGTGTCTCAGAAGGAATATGTCAAGATAATTATGGAGGATTTTAATGTGAAAGTAGATTGGGAAAGTCAGGAAGGTACTGGATCTCAGGAGAGGGAGTTTGTAGAATGCCTATGGGATGGCTTTTTGGAGCAGCTTGTCCATAAGCCTACCAGGGGATCGGCTGTTTTGGATTGGGTGCTGTGTAATGAACCTGAGATGATTAGGGAGCTAGATGTAATGGAACTCCTTGGTAGTAGTGATCATAATATGATTGAGTTTAGTTTCAAATTTGAAAAGGAGAAGCTGGTATCAGGTGTATTGATATTTCAGTGGAACAAAGGAAATTACAGTAGTAAGAGAGAGGAACTGGCCCAAGTATGTTGGAAAAGAAAGCTAGATGGAGGGACGGTAGAGCAGAATTGGATGAAATTCCTACAAGAAGTAAGAAAAGTGCAGGAAAAACATATTCCAAGAAAAAATAAAATCATGAATGGAAAAATGGCACAAATGTGGCTAACGAGAGAGGTTAAGGCTAAAATAAAAGCAAAAGAGACGGCGTACAAGGAAGCAAAAATTAGTGGGAAAACTGAGGACTGGATGACTTTTAAAAACTTACAGAGGGACACTAAGAAAGTCATTAGGAAAGAAAAGATGAATTATGAAAGGAAGTTGGCAATTAACATAAAAAAGAAAACTAAGAGTTTTTTTAAATATATAAAGAGTAAAAGAATGACAAGGGTAGATATAGGACCGATTGAAAATGATACTGGAGAAATTATAATGGGTAACTAAGAGATGGCAGAAGAACTAAATGAGTATTTTGTATCAGTTCTCACAGTGGAAGACATTAGCAATATACCTGATAGCCAGAGGTATCAGGGAATAGAAATAGGTACAGTCAAGATTACTAGAAAGGAAGTGCTTGGGAAGCTAAATGAACTAAGAATAGATAAGCCTTCTGGACCGGATGAGGTGCACCCACGGATTCTGAAGGAGGTGGCTTTGGAGATTGTGGAGGCATTGGAAATGATCTTTCAGGAATCAATAGACTCTGGCATGGTTCCGGAGGACTGGCAGATCGCAAATGTAGTTCTGCTGTTTAAGAAAGGAGGGAAGCAGCAAAAAGAAAATTATAGACCTATTAGTTTGACATCGGTAGTTGGAAAGTTATTAGAGTCGATCCTCAAGGTTATGAAATACCTTGAGGTGCATGACAAGATAGGCCCAAGCCAGCATGGTTTCATGAAGGGAAGATCCTGCCTCACCAACTTATTGAAAATTTTTGAGGTAATATCAAATAAGATTGACAAGGGAGAGTCTGTGGATGTTGTGTATTTGGATTTTCAAAAGGCCTTCAATAAGGTGCCGCATAAGAGGCTGGTTAATGAGAGCCCATGGAATTACAGGAAAGATATTGGAATGGGTGGAGCATTGGCTGATAGGCAGAAAGCAAAGGGTGGGAATAAAGGGATATTATTCAGATTGGTTGCCGGTTACTAGTGGTGTTCCGCAGGGGTCGGTGTTGGGGCAGCTTCTTTTTACAATGTATATTGATGATTTAGATTATGGATTAAATGGTTTTGTGGCTAAGTTTGTGGATGACACCAAGATAGGTGGAGGAGCAGGAGGTGTTGAAGAAACGGAAAGGTTGCAAAGAGACTTGGTCAGTTTAGGAGAGTGGGCAAAGAAATGGCAGATGAGATACAATGTTGAGAAATGTACGGTTGTACATTTTGGAAGAAGAAATAATTGGGCAGATTATTATTTAGGTGGAGAGAAAATTCAAAAATCGGAAGTGCAAAGGGACTTGGGGGTCCTTGTGCAGGATACCCTAAAGGTTAACCACCAGCTTGGATCAGCAGTAAGGAAAGCAAATGCTATGTTGGCATTCATTTCAAGAGGAATAGTGTATAAGAGTAAGGAGGTGTTGGTGAGGCTCTATGGAGCATTGGTGAGACCTCATTTGGAATACTGTGTGCAGTTTTGGGCCCCCTATCTTAGAAAGGATGCTCTGATATTGGAGAGAGTTCAGAGAAGATTTACGAGGATGATTCCTGGAATGCAGGGGCTAACATATGAGGAGCATTTATTGGCTCTTGGACTGTATTCATTAGAGTATAGAAAAATGAGAAGGGATCTCATGGAAACATTTCGAACATTGAAAGGTTTGGACAGAGTAGATGTGGAAAGTCTGTTTCCCTTGGTGGGTGAGTCCAGGACAAGAGGCCACAGTCTTAGAATTAGAGGGTACCCATTTAAAACAGAGATGAGGAGAAATTTTTTTAGCCAGGGGATCCTGGATTTATGGAATTCGTTGCAACATACAACTGTGGAGGCCTGATTATTGAGGGTGTTTAAGGAGGAGATTGATAGGTGTCTACTTTGTAATTAGTCAGGGTATCAAGGGAAAAAGCCAGCAATTGGAACTAGACGGGAGAATAGTTTAGCTCATGGTGGAGTGGTGGAGCAGACTCAATGGGCCGAAATGCCTACTTCTGCTCCTTTGTCTTGTAATCTTGTGAAAATGAGGAATGCAGCCTTAGAAAATATAGAATACAGAATGCATTACTGCTTTTGGTTTTGAACCATATTGAAGACCACCAAGTTCTATTTTATACAATTAAAGTTATTCATTCTCACCCATTGTCAGTGTGTTGGAGACAATAACCTGGTGCTCCTTAGCGTGGTTCTTACTTATCATGGGGTAAGTAAGCGGTGGTGTCTGAAAGCTCTCTCTGGACTCAGCAAAATAGAGATTAGTCCATCAGAATGGATCAGCACCACCCATGTCTATTTGTAGATAGTAGGGTTGTGATTATTGTGGAGAGAGTGGGGGCAGTGCACTCAGAGGGCTGGAGGCTAGAAAAGGTAATAGGAAAGGCAAATTTGAGATGGTTGCTCTCTCGTCAGCAATTGGAGATGAAAAGATCCAGAGCAAGCAGAAGGCCAGGGTGTTCAAGATGAGGAGGAGGGAAGACATGAGAAGGGGTCATCAGTGGGGTGTAGGGATTCCTTGTCAAAGAAGTAGGCTTGGAGACAGCTACAATGGAAGACCCTCTCCTCACCTGCCCATCACCTACCTTTGGTTCCTCTCCTTCCATTTCTTCCAAGGTTCATTGTCAACTCCTGTCAATTTCCTTCTTCTTCCATTTATCATCTCTGAGCTTCTCACCATCTCCCACCTGGTTTCACGTATCACCTGTTAGTTTGTACTTCTTCTCTTCCTGTTACCTTCTTATTCTGGCATCTTCCCCTTTCCTTTCCAATCATGATAAAAGGTCTCATCCCAACACAGTAACTGTTCATTTCCCTCCATAGATGCTGCCTGAACTGCTGAGTTCCTCCAGCATTTTGTGTGTGTTACTCAAGATTTCCAGCATCTGCATAAATTCTTGTGTTTATGGAAAGCATAATTAATGATCTCTTTACAGGGAAAAAGCAGGGATATTGCCTCTATATTGCTATGTGCAGACACATTTTTTTTTGCAAACAGGTTGCTAAGAATAGACTCCAAAATGTTTTTCTTTCACATTGGTTAACTTTCAACATGCCATTGGCCCAGCCTGACAGTAATGCCCTTCAGTATTGTTGGCCAGAAAGAGCAACAGTCTACAAATCAGTGAATTCAAATGAATCAAGGAAAGAGGAAGTAGATAAACCAATTTTTCTTGTCCTTGCTAAGTGCTTGAAGAAGATGGAGGCTGCCATGTTGTGAAACTGTTTTGTAACCTTCATCTTGTGAAGCGTTTGGGAACTGATTCTTGCTCTGGGACAATCTAATCAGTGCAATTGAATATAAACACAAGGAATTTCTGCTATTGACCTGCTAAATCTGACAGCATTCTCAGATAAGCTGTTTATTGTGTATAATGACCGACTTACAGAGGTAATCTCGTTACCTTGGTCCTGGTTTTACTGGTTTGAACCAGAGTCAAAGAGAACAAAAGTCACCGAAGCCATGAAGCTGTGTAGACCTTGGACTAGAGCCAATATAGGTCAGTCAGATGACCCATTGTCTATAACACTGAAATGCAACTCTTGAACTAGCAAGGATTGAATATCAAAGCAGAGACTATGAATGCAAAGTAGTGACAACTCTCCAATCCGGAAGAGACCAACCAATATGGATGTGGAGCACCCTATGGACATATGGAGATCGGAGCAGAACCACGAAGAACACATGGCCAACATAGGCTCCTTTTACCGGTATTATCTTTTCTATTCTTTGGTGGTTTGTTGAAGGTCAGGTAAACTTAGTAGGTGTGCAAAGGTATTCTGTTCTGTAAATTCACGTGCTCTTCGATTGAGACAATAAAGATACATGTCGGTAATTACAGATTCTCTCTGTCCCTCTCAGATCATCATAACTAAGGAGTAGATGCTTGTAACAGTATATAACAGCAGAGGCAGTGGTGAAGCAACAAACTCATTCTTAGTAATGGATGATGTAACTCCCCATTTAATGCACATTCTGTAATTGTGGTTACTATGGCATTTCTGATTTTCTTTGGAATTTTTTTATTAGTTGCAATTATTTCAGTTCATTTGCAGTCTATGCAAAGACAGTAAAGAACATGCAATCCATCAAGAAGACGAACACTGCAATGTAGAAGCAAAAGCAAAATGACCAAATTGAAGCAAGTCTGGTTGTAATTCTCAATTGTTTGTGAATTCATCAGTTTGTTCAAAATGATATTCCTTGTCCGTTATTAGTGTTAATTAAATTTTGCAGTCCTACTGCTTGTAGAAATTTTCTAAAGGGCTATATAGTTATTTCATATCTGTAGATAAAGGCCTTGAAAATACTTCTATTAATATTGGCTTTTCCTAGCATAATATTAAGATTTAAAGTAAGACCTCTGGTAAATTGCTGTTAAATGCATTTTAAAAAAATCTTTGTGTGACTAATTGGTTGCTATTCTTTGGCTAGACTCTAATTGGCCTGTCATTGGTATCAGTGAAGTCACACTCAACTAGCTGTATAAATCCATTTTTAAATACCTGAAATGCATATAGACAGCCATTAGCACCAATCTAAGGGAGGTTCTGTGATGCAGAACATTTCATCATAAGTGGAGCATAAGAAAAGCTACTAATAAGTACAAAGAATGCCATCATTATATGTGTAATTTTTGTATTGTAAGCCATGGAAAGTTTCAATCTTGTTCTTTAGTCAAGACAGAAAGTGAATAAAAACATAATTTTGCAAATATGCATGAAACCTTATATATTGCCCAGTAAATAAATAAATATGCAAATGTACTATATATATATATATATACACACATACAAACGTATATAAATTTAATCGCAAGCCATGCCTATTTCATTGACTTTCGATATCTAATCTGTTTTCTATGTTTTTAATTCAATTATTAGAGTTGACAATTAAATATAATTCTAATAATTAGTTGGATTCATTTGCATCATCTGTTTCATGTCTAATGTCCATCAATAATTCACCAGCAATTACTTGTTATTTCAGCAATTAACTGAAGCAGCCAGAGTTCATAATTTTTGTTTACCAAATAATACTTGGTGAATATGTTGGAATTTACTGAGGTTATTTCGACGTCTGGACTTTAACATTTCCATCCATAGATATTTAAGAAGCTTCAAATGTGTTATCTTTCTTAAATCACTTAGGAAAAAATTTACAAACACAAGAGAATCTGCGGATGCTGGACATCCAAACAACACATACAAAGTGCTGGAGGAACTCAGCAGGCCAGGCAGCATCTATGGAAAAGAGTAAGCAGTTGACATTTTGGGCTGAGACCCTTCATCAGGAAAAATTAGATACCAAGTGCAAGCCCTGTTAATATCCTAAAGATAAATTATAGTTCATTTTAGGTCTAGTAATCCAAGAATTTTTTTTTGAAAAAAATAATCATTCTTAAAGGTCTCTGCAATTCCTGCAATCACATATCTGCATATTAGTTGCTCCTAATAACAAAATGTAATACATACTAATCTCTTCCTTTCCCTTTCACAATATTCTGGAAATTAGTATAGCCTCGTGGGACTTATTATCTATTTGGTTCAGTTCTTACCTATTTAAGACCTATTCTTTTCCATTGTTGTCAATGGAATCTTCAAGTCAATCTTGAAGATCCTCATAAGACCTCTACAAAAGCCTGGCAGCATGTAACAACAGGCTCAAGAATAGTTTCTATCTTGCTGTTATCAAGCTATTGAATGACCCTTTTGTTCAATAAGATGGACTCCTGGCCTCATCATCAACCTTGTTATGGCCTTGCACATTATAGTCTACTCGTACTGCACTTTTTCAGAAACTGTAACATTTTATTCTGCATTTTGTTATTGTTTTCCCTTGTACTATATCAACGTACTGTCGTAGTTAAATGATTTATTTGGATGACAAACTTTTTCACCATACCTTAACACAATAAACCAATTTACCAAATTGCTAATTTGCCAATGTATTACCATTATGAGTTTCTGAAATATTTTTCTCCTAATTTGGCAGTAGTAATTTTGATAAGGCTGTCACAACTCGCCATCACTATGAAATAAATTGGATGGAAAATTATTAATTTATACGCATGCATTCAAACACAAACCTGGAGCATAAATAAACCGTCCTGGGGGGATAATTCCTGCTGGAGCAGGTTTGATGTTAACATAGACTGTGCTATAAGCAAAACTTACCATTAAACTTAATAATAAAATACTTTAAACAGTTTGGAGGTACTGATTAAGCACATCAAAAAAAGTGAGCTCTTTCAGGAGTGAGAAAACTCTTAGTGCCATAATAAGGTATAATTATTGGCTAAAATACCTCTGGCCTTGGATCATTATTCACAGTTATAGCCAGTTGTAGCTTTTCTTTTCATAAATTAATTAGCATCTGCAGAGGACATTTTCTACCCTTCCTCTCTCATTGTCTACATATCATACCATTCTTTCCAATTTGTTTTTTTTTTCATATTTTGCTCATGATATAACCTTAATTAATATTTCTCTTTGGCTTAGACTATGTCTGCTGATTTTCCATTTTCTTTGAGGATCCCCACCTTTTTTTGATTGTTCTCAACTGACCTGTACAGGGAATGCAGTGGGTCAAGTATCATATAAGAACATTTTTGGTCTCAAAATACCACAAATGATATGTCTTGCTATCAACAATGTGAGTATCAAAACAAAAATGTTTAATGACTGGCATAAGGGCAAGATTCATTAGCACAAAACTGAAATAATGGTGACTGCAAATGATATCTTCACATGCAAGCCATATTCCATTTCCTGTTGTACAGATTTACAACAAAATATAGAATACGGCTATTTAATTGTAAATTTCCAAATTATTCACTTAATAGCAAGCAGAATGACAAAAACAGGTTCACGGGATTTTTAAACCAGCATAATTTGCTGTGAACTTAATTCTAAACCATATGTTTAAAAAGTTAATCTATTATATCAGTTTTGGAGCAAGTTTAGTGATGGAAATTCATGCAAGACTGAACTATTTTACATAAAGAAACCAGGCATTACCCTTTATTACTGACTAATTGTTTACGTTTACAGGTTCACTCTATATTTCCAAGAGTGTGAGGGCAACTAAGAACTTTGCTGCTGTTCTGATCAGAATTAACTTTACTTCACTATGAATGGATAATAGCACAGACCATGATCACAGAAGTCTTCTTGGTTAACCATGGTCAGGAAAGTGCTCTAAGCACAACAGTCCCACCCTGCTGCAGAAGAAGTAACATTTTCAGAGCAGTTTTTAAGCATATCTAAGAAATGGTTGCAGGGTTTATAATTACTACACCCAGTCCACCTCCCAATATACCGTATATTAATTGCAAACAACAAGAATTCTGCAGATGCTGGAAATTCAAGCAACACACATCAAAGTTGCTGGTGAACGCAGCAGGCCAGGCAGCATCTCCAGGAAGAGGTACAGTCGAAGTTTCAGGCCGAGACCCTTTGTCAGGACTAACTGAAGGAAGAGTTAATAAGAGATTTGAAAGACATGCCCTTACACTTCCTCCCTTACCACCATTCAGGGCCCCAGACAGTCCTTCCAGGTGAGGCGACACTTCACCTATGAGTCGGCTGGGGTGATATACTGCGTCCGGTGCTCCCGATGTGGCCTTCTATATATTGGCGAGACCCGACGCAGACTGGGATACGCTTCGCTGAACACCTACGCACTATCCGCCAGAGAAAGCAGGATCTTCCAGTGGCCACACATTTTAATTCCACATCCCATTCCCATTCTGACATGTCTATCCACGGCCTCCTCTACTGTAAAGATGAAGCCACACTCAGGTTGGAGGAACAACACCTTATATTCCGTCTGGGTAGCTTCCAACCTGATGGCATGAACATTGACTTCTCTAACTTCCTCTAATGCCCCACCTCCCCCTCATACCCCATCCGTTATTTATTTTTATATACACATTCTTTCTCTCACTCTCCTTTTTCTCCCTCTGTCCCTCTGACTATACCCCTTGCCCATCCTCTGGGTTCCCCCCCCTTTTGTCTTTCTCCCTGGGCCTCCTGTCCCATGATCCTCTCATATCCCCTTTGCCAATCAACTGTCCAGCTCTTGGGTCCATCCCTCCCCCTCCTGTCTTCTCCTATCATTTTGGATCTCCCCCTCCCTCTCCCACTTTCAAATCTCTTACTAACTCTTCCTTCAGTTAGTCCTGACGAAGGGTCTCAGCCTGAAACGTCGACTCTACCTCTTCCTAGAGATGCTGCCTGGCCTGCTGCGTTCACCAACAACTTTGATGTGTGTTGCGTATATTAATTGTATTCAGGATCCATGTATATATGTGTATGTACAATATGTCTATTTAACAAAACCCTAAAAAAAAATTCATTTTATTTTGTATGTTGTCGAAAGACAAACAATTGAAGTTCTCTGACTTCACTGCATCATCATCCCTCAGGCCTGACATGGTCATTCTGTCAGGAAACCTCAAAGTAGGTGATCATGGTAGAACTGATCGTTCCCTGGAAAGACTAGATTGGGCCTGCAGAGAAAAGAACTATCAGAACTGCCAAGAGGATGCTGAGTGAGCTTCCAGTTGGCTATGGACCAAGAGGTCTGATCCATGAACCAGTGCTGCTGGGACACAAGCCATGGTCTAATCAACCCTGGCTGCATCACTTCGGTAAATGTGTCTGATGTTGAAAGACTCTGAAAACCTGATGACCCCAGGTTATATCAGCGATGATGTGTCCCTGCACATCCTATAATGTATCTTAGCATCAAGGGATCAAATACATTCTCAAAATTTCAGTGGTTTAAATAAATAAAAAGTAAATACTGTTCAGCAAGATGTATTTGTGAGATTGAAGTTTCAATGTGCACATGTATGATGCAGCTACAGAGACTGATATAGGACTGATAAAACCTTTTTGCTAACTTGCTCCATGAGACTTTTGAAGGCATGATTCAGATCAGAATGTTAAGAATAAAAATAATACCCTCATAACCCTCTCCTGAAGTTTGTCCCTTATTATGTGCTGCACCATTAGGCTTTGCTTTAAAATCACAATGCATTCGTTCTTTAAGTAAAATAAATCATGATTCATGAAAATTATCTTAGATATTCCAAAGCTTTAGAAGTAAATGCAAACTTTCAGCCTTTCCAGAACTGCTGAAAGGTTTTGTTTGATATGATGCACTCACTGTTTCCATCTAAAAAATGTTGGCTAAACTCCTCTAGCATTTACTTTTTTATTCCAGCAATCATTGAAAAGCTAATGCGAAGGGAAATACAATGTTATTTTACTTCATGCAGCTTTGCAATCTTTGCAATTGTTCAAGTTCCTGCAGGGGATAGCTTTGGCAAAATGAGATGGAAACATAGCCCTCTTCTAATTATACTCAGTGGATATGTAGTAAAATAGTGTAGTTGCAGAAAGAAATAAAAAGAAATTTCAGGCATAAATGTTGTAAGCATATGCACCTGTACATATCATAAATAAAATGTCCCTTGGGGGGAACCTTGATTTACTGACAGTAAGGTTCTTTAAAGATAAATGTAAAATTCTATTTCAATTATCTCAGTGTTGTTAAATAAACAAAAAATATATTTTGGTAGAATAAGATGAGATTTGCAGATATTTGCAAACCGAAGCAAGTAGGATTGATTTTGAGTGGAATAAAGAAATAGTTTCATATTGTGATAATATATTTAAATAAATTACTAAAGAACCAAACAGAAATGTTCACTGCCAAGGTGCACTTTTAAAATATGATTGCCTTGGTTGAATTGTGTATATGTCATATCACGGGGGCAATTTGGCTTAATACAAGAAACAGGTTGATGCATCCGACCCTGAGATAGTAAGACAACGTCAAGTGATTTTCAGAATTTGAGTTCAAAAATAAGGTTTCATTTTCAAGAGGAACACATACAAAATGCTGGAGGAATAAACAGGAAAGTCCTGCATAAAGTAGTGGACACATGCTAGTCCATCATGTGTAAACCCATCCCTATCACTGAGCACATCTACACAGAGCATTGTCACAGGAAAGCAGCATCCAATATCAAGGACCCCCACCACACAGGCCGTGCTATGTTCTTGCTGCTGACATTAGGAAGGTGGTACAGGAACCTCAAGATTCACACCACAAGGTTCAGAAACAGTTATTATCCCTCAAACATCAGGTCTTGAACCAGTGGGGATAATTTCATTCAACTTCTCTTGTCCCATCACTAAACTGTTTCCTTCACTGATCGACTCACTTTCAAAGTCTACTTCTCACGTTCTCAATATTTATTGCTGACTTCTTATTATCATTATTATTTGTTTTATTTTTTTTCTTCTTTTTGTTTTAACAGCTTGTTTTTGCACATTGGCTGTTTGTCCCTTCCTTTGGGTGTGGTGTTTCATTGATTCTAATATGTTTCCTGGATTTACTCTCTATGTCGGCAAGAAAACGAAACTCAGGGTTGTTTATGGTGACAGATATGTACTATGATAATAAATTTATTTTGAACTTTGAGGTCAGGCAGTATCTCTGGAGAGGAACTAACAGTATACGTTTCAGGCTGAGACGATTGATCTGGATTGAAAAGGAAGGGGGAAGAAGCTAGAATAAGAAGGTGGGGAGGGAAGAAATACAAGCCTGTTGGTGATAGGTGACGCCAGGTGAGAGGGAAGATAAACTGAAAATCAGTGAGGTGATAGGTGGAAGAGGTAAAGGGCTAAAAAAGGAATCTTATAAGTGAAGACAGTGGACCATGGAGAAAGGAAAGGAGAAGAGGGACTAGAGGGAGGTGATTGGCAGTTGTGGAGAAGATAAGAGGTAAGGGGGAGCCAGAATGGGGAATGGAAAAAGAGAAAAGGGGGAGGGGAGAGAAATAACTGTAATTTATAAAGATTGATGTTCATGCCATTAGGTTGGAGGCTACCCATATGAAATACGACGTGTTGCTCCTCCAGCCTGAAAATGGCCTCATGATGACCTTAGAGGAGGACATGGCGGAATAGCAACAGTAAGTGGGATTAAAATGGTTGGCCACTGGGAAATCCCATGTATTGTGGTAGATGGAATGAAGATGCATTACGAAGCCTAATCTATGTTGGATCTCACCAATGTAGAAGTGGTCACATCAGGAACACCAGATACAGTAGATGACCTCAATGGATTCACAGGTGAAATGTTGTCTCATCTGGAAGAGGTGAGGTAACACGTTCTGTATACTTTTCTGGTATTTGCAATCATTAAGGAATAAAGAATGATGCAAGTTGATTGTCATGGCAAAAAGTATTAGCTTTACCTGTTAACAATAAAATACAACTGTCATAAGGAGGGCTGGGAACGGACCCAAGTGCAAGACACAGACACTGAAGTACTAGGGACAGCACTAGGATACAGGGTGAGGGCTAGGACATGGACATGAAAACCAGGAACCCGGAACAGGACTGGACAAGAGAGCTCGGAGCCCGGGATTGGACTCCGAGCCAGAGACTGGACAAGGACCCAGAACCTGGGTCTTGCCTCTGGCTCAGACCCCAAAACTAGGCAAAGACGTGACTTGGCTGGCAGGCAGGACGAGGCTGAAGTCTTCAGACTTGAGGCGAGGCTGGAGACCAGAGACTTGAGGCAAGGCTTGGCTAGAGGCTTGGGGTCTTGAAGCTCCTCCTGGGCAGGGTGCGGTACTCCTGGGCAGGGCACTGTACTCCTTGGCAGGGCGCAGATCACCTGGGCAGGGCGCGGACCTCCACCCGACGGAGGCAAGGGACAGGAAGTGATAGAACCCATTGCAGGGTAACGGCAATCTGGCCTGGCTTACCCGACGGAGGCAAGGGACAGGAAAGGACAGAACCAGCTGCAGGGTAACGGCAATCTGGCCTGACTTACCCGATGGAGGCAAGGGACAGGAAGGGACATAGATACAGGGTGGCTCCAAGACAAGTCTTCAGGCGAGGCAAGGTGAGAGTTACCGGCAAGACAAGGCAGGGCTTCAGGCGAGGAAACAGAAGACAAAGGAAGGGATACAAGGAGTAAGGACAAGAACAATCCAGCAGCCATGCCGTGGTCTCTGAAGGTATTTATGCAGCCAGCCCCAACTAGAATCAGCTGCCTCAATTAGTGCTCAACGGGAACAGAAACAGGGTAGACAGGAAAACCTGGAGCGAGGGTCGATGGACCGGACCTTGAACCAGAATGCGGACTTCACGGACCGGACCATGGCAACAACTGATTAGATTTTGGGGTTTTAACCTACAGTGGTATGCAAAAGTTTGGGCACCCTGGTCAAAATCTCTGTTACTGTGAATAGTTAAGTGAGTAGATGGTGAACTGATCTCCAAAAGTAATAAATTTAAAGATGAAACATTCTTTTCAATATTTTAAGCGAGATTAGTATATTATTTTTGTTTTGTACAATTTTAGAGTGAAAAAAAAGGAAAGGGGTACCATGCAAAAGTTTGGGCACCCCAAGAGATTTGAGCTCTCAGATAACTTTTACCAAGGTCTCAGACCTTAATTAGCTTGTTAGGGCTATGGCTGGTTCACAGTCATCGTTAGAAAAACCCAGATGATGCAAAGTTCAAAGCTTTATAAATACCCTGACTCCTTAAACCTTGTCTCAAAAATCAGCAGCCATGGGCTCCTCTGAGCAGCTGCCTAGCACTCTGGAAATTAAAATATTTGATGCCCACAAAGCAGGAGAAGGTTATAAGAAGCTAAAATGTTTTCAGGTAGCCGTATTCTCAGTTCAAAATGTAATTAAGAAATGGCAGTTAACAGGAACGGTGGTGGTCAAGTTGAGGTCTGGAAGACCAAGAAAACTTTCCGAGAGAACTGCTCATAGGATTGCTAGAAAGGCAAATTGAAACCCCCGTTTGACTGCAAAAGACCTTCAGGAAGGTTTAGCAGACTCTGGAGTGGTGGTGCACTGTTCTACTGTGCAATGACACCTGCACAGATATGACCTTCATGGAAGAGTCATCAGAAAAAATCTTTCCTGCGTCCTCACCACAAAGTTCAGCATCAGCAAACTTTGCAAAGGAACATCAAACCAAGCCTGATGCAATTTGGAAACAAGTCCTGTGGACTGATGAAGTTAAAATAGAACTTTTTGGCCACAATGAGCAAAGGTATGCTTGGAGAAAAAAGCGGTGGTAAACAAAGGTAAAGCGGTGGATGTCGTCTATATGGACTTCAGTAAAGCCTTTGACAAGGTTCCACACGGAAGGTTAGTTAGGAAGGTTCAATCATTAGGCATTAATATCGAAGTTGTAAAATGGATTCAGCAGTGGCTGGATGGGAGATGCCAGACAGTAGTGATAGATGATTGTGTGTCAGATTGGAGGATAGTGTCTAGCTGTGTGCCTCAGGGATCTGTACTGAGTCCAATGTTGTTTGTCATATATATTAATGATCTGGATGATGGGGTGGTAAATTGGATGAGTAAGTATGCAGACGATAGTAAGATAGGTGGTATTGTGGATAATGAAGTAGGTTTTCAAAGCTTACAGAGAGATTTAGGCCAGTTAGAAGAGTGGGTTAAAAGATGGCAGGTGGAGTTTAATGCTGAAAAATGTGAGGTGCTACATTTTGGTAGGACTAATCAAAATAGGACATACATGGTAAATGGTAGGGCATCAAAGAATGCAGTAGAACAGAGGGATCTGGGAATAATGGTGCATAGTTCCCTGAAGGCGGAATCTCATGTGGATAGGGTGGTGAAGAAAGCTTTTGGTATGCTGGCCTTTATTAATCAGAGCATTGAGTATAGGAGTTGGGATGTAATGTTGAAATTGTATGCATTGGTAAGGACACATTTGGAGTATTGTGTACTGTTCTGGTCACCGAATTATAGGAAAGTTGTCAATAAAATTGAGAGAGTACAGAGGAGGTTTACTAAAATGTTGCCTGGGTTTCGTCTCCTAAGTTACAGAGAAAGGTTGAACAAGTTGGGTCTTTATTCTTTGGAGCATAGAAGGTTGAGGGGAGCTTAATAGAGGTATTTAAAATTATGAGGGGGATAGATAGAGTTGACATGGATAGGCTTTTTCCATTGAGAGTGGGCGAGATTCAAACAAGAGGACATGAGTTGAGAGTTAAAAGGCAAAAGTTTAGGGGTAACATGAGGGGGAACTTCTTTACTCAGAGAGTGGTGGCTGTGTGGAATGAGCTTCCAACAGAAATGGTTGAGGCAAGTTTGATGTTTTCGTTTAAAGTTAAATTGGATAGATATATGGACAGGAAAGGAATGGAGGGTTATGGGCTGAGTGCAGGTTGGTGGGACTAGGTGAGAGTAAGAGTTCAGCACGGACTAGAAGGGATGAGTTGGCATGTTTCAAGCTGTAATTGTTATATGGTGCAGAATTATATGAAAAGAACACGTCTCCAACTACTAAGCACAGGGGTGGATCGATCATGCTTTGGGCTTGTGTTGCAGCCACTGGCACAGGGAACATTTCACTGGTAGAGGGAAGAATGAATTCAATTAAATACCAGCAAATTCTGGAAGCAAACATCACACAGTCTGTTAAAAGCTGAAGATGAAAAGAGGGTGGCTTCTACAACAGATAATGATCCTAATAAGACTCTCAGACTCCTTCTTCGAGTCATTATCTAGGTTAGCCTAACGTCGGTGGTGGGGAAACTGCTGGAGTCAGTTATCAAGGATGTGATAACAGCACATTTGGAAAGCGGTGAAATGATCGGACAAAGTCAGCATGGATTTGTGAAAGGAAAATCATGTCTGACGTATCTCATAGAATTTTTTGAGGATGTAACTAGTAGAGTGGATAGGGGAGAACCAGTGGATGTGGTATATTTGGATTTTCAAAAGGCTTTTGACAAGGTCCCACACAGGAGATTAGTGTGCAAACTTAAAGCACACGGTATTGGGGGTAAGGTATTGGTGTGGGTGGAGAATTGGTTAGCAGACAGGAAGCAAAGAGTGGGAATAAACGGGACCTTTTCAGAATGGCAGGCGGTAACTAGTGGGGTACCGCAAAGCTCAGTGCTGGGACCCCAGTTGTTTACAACATATATTAATGACTTGGATGAGGGAATTAAATGCAGCATCTCCAAGTTTGCGGATGACACGAAGCTGGGTGGCAGTGTTAGCAGTGAGGAGGATGCTAAGAGGATGCAGGGTGACTTGGATAGGTTGGGTGAGTGGGCAAACTCATGGCAGATGCAATTTAATGTGGATAAATGTGAAGTTATCCACTTTGGTGGCAAAAATAGGAAAACAGATTATTATCTGAATGGTGGCCGATTAGGAAAAGGGGAGGTGCAACGAGACCTGGGTGTCATTATACACCAGTCATTGAAAGTGGGCATGCAGATACATCAGGCGGTGAAAAAGGCGAACGGTATGCTGGCATTTATAGTGAGAGGATTCGAGTACAGGAGCAGGGAGGTACTACTGCAGTTGTACAAGGCCTTGGTGAGACCACACCTGGAGTATTGTGTGCAGTTTTGGTCCCCTAATCTGAGGAAAGACATCTTTGCCATAGAGGGAGTACAAAGAAGGTTCACCAGATTGATTCCTGGGATGGCAGGTCTTTCATATGAAGAAAGACTGGATGAACTGGGCTTGTACTCGTTGGAATTTAGAAGATTGAGGGGGGATCTGATTGAAACGTATAAGATCCTAAAGGGATTGGACAGGCTAGATGCGGGAAGATTGTTCCCAATGTTGGGGAGGTCCAGAACGAGGGGTCACAGTTTGAGGATAGAGGGGAAGCCTTTTAGGACCGAGATTAGGAAAAACTTCTTCACACAGGGAGTGGTGAATCTGTGGAATTCTCTGCCACAGCAAACTGTTGAGGCCAGTTCATTGGCTATGTTTAAGAGGGAGTTAGATATGGCCCCTGTGGCTACAGGGGTCAGGGGGTATGGAGGGAAGGCTGCGTTCTGAGTTGGATGATCAGCCATGATCATAATAAATGGCGCTGCAGGCTCGAAGGGCCGAATGGCCTACTCCTGCACCTATTTTCTATGTTTCTATGTTTCTAAACACACCTCAAGATCCACAATGGACGACCTCAAGAGGCGCAAGCTGAAGGTTTTACCATGGCCCTCACAGTCCCCCGACCTAAACATCATCGAAAGTCTGTGGACAGACCTCAAAAGAGCAGTGCATGCAAGACGGGCCAAGAATCTCACAGAACTAGAAGCCTTTTGCAAGGAAGAATGGGCGAAAATCCCCCAAACGAGGATTGAAAGATTCTTAGCTGGCTACAAAAAGCTTTTACAAGCTGTGATACTTGCCAAAGGGGGTGTTACTAAGTACTGCCATGCAGGGTGCCCAAGCTTTTGCTTCAGGTCCTTTTCCTTTTTTGTTATTTTGAAACTGTAAAAGATGGAAATAAAAAAGTAATTTTGCTTAAAATATTAAAGAAATGTGTCATCTTTAACTTTATGCCTTTTGGAAATCAGTTCATCTTTTACTCACTTAGCTATTCACAGTAACAGATTCTGACCAGGGGTGCAAAACTTTTGCATGCCACTGCATGTGTTTTATTGGATTATTAAATATATCCGTAGCATTGAAATGCAACCATTTCCTAATCCTGACTGCTATAATGACATTGGTTCAGTGAGTCAGATGATTATATGTTTTGTTAAATAGTATTTTAATTTTGGAATTTCAGAGATTTCCCAAGATGCTGGCTATCTTGCCCAGAGGCACATGGGTGTCAGCAGATCAGCATAACCCAAAGGATTACAGAGTCAAGACAGAATGGCTTTCACAGTCAGTGAGACCCCACTTCCAGTTTACAAGTTTCATTGCTATTTAATGTTATGTTTGTTTATAACTTTGACCTTTACAAACATAAAAGAACTATAGATTAAAATAATGATTATTATCCAAAAGATTGAAAAGAATACACATTTATTTATAGAAAGTGAAATGTCATTTAAATACTCATATGTAAAACAAATTAAAAACTCCTCTTTGATTTGTTCCTTGCAGCAGTTTCCTCATTCACTTTATCAGAACCCAGTGCAGGATCACTAGATAGTTTCACCAGCTTGAGAACTGTCTAATCTAATGAATAGACGAAGCTGAAAACTGCTCAAATCTGTATTTGAGAACCGCCTGATCGCAGGTTTGGATGTATTAGATCTGTGGGGAACTAGGCAATGATTTGCACCATCTTATTATTGAGTTCTTGGAGTATTCCCTGTTCATGGACAAAATATTTCAATTTTGCTCTCCTGCAAAACATGAGGAGGATGGGTCAATGGAAAGTGCCTCACTATTTGTCTGGTTCCTTATGATTGTTATAGCTGGGGGATATCTGGTAGAGCGGATAAGCTCACACTATCCACTACATGCTCCCAATGGCCTCCATCTCAAATAGCCTCTGATAACCAAGTCCAGTTTCTGACCTTCAGTGTGGCTCAGCTACTAAGCCCAGCAGAACTGTTTCTGCTGACAGGAGAAGGGGAAAAGGTATGTTACTGATGCCTTAAAACCAAATGCTTTGGGCAGATGGAGCTTGTCTGCCATGGTTGGCAGCTTATCTAGGAAAAGGAAATCTCTGATCTTAAACCTCCGGCTCTTTGTGGCTATGCTCACTCATGTCCAAGGTTTCAGGAGTAAACTCTGAGGAAAGATCCAGAGCTGGAGTCCCTAAGGCAATCTTACATTGAGTTAAACACTTATTAGCAATTCCTACGATTTGCTGGTGCCAAATGGTATCTGCTGTTCCTTTGGGATTCAACAGCTGTGTGGAGAGGGGAAGCCTTCTGCATGGGCAACTGCTTGCTCTCCAACTTGTACTTGCCTGGCTTGAGTATCACTTAGACAGCTGGGACACAACATCCACAGTCGACCCCGATCTATGGAGGCTTTAATCTACCCCAGCAATGCACCAGATTTTAATTAGTTTCTGCACAAACCCCATCACCACTCACCTGCTCCAGTACTTAAGGGCTGGACAGCAATGGATGTTTCCATTCCATGGATTTTCTGTGAGGTTGGACCTTAGATCTCACTCCCATTACTACCCAGATTACAGCTGTTAACGCAATTTTTACCAAGCATCTGTTATAGTCAATGACTATTTGAAAACAGTTGCAAATGACCACATATAGTTATTAAAACGATAAAATAATAGTATATTGGAAAAGGAGCATACCATTCAGCCCCTCAGGCATTTTCTGTTATTCAGTAGGATTGCAGCTAATCCAAAGTTGTTCTATTCTGCTTTTCTGCCCCATACCCATAACCGAAGTTTCCTTAGAGATTAGAAATCTAGAGGTTTCAGCCGTAAATTTGTACAAGGACCCTGTCCTTGCAGCCTTCTGCAGCTAAAAGTTCCAAAAACTTAATCCTTTGAGACAAGAAATTCTTCTTCATGTCAATCTTAAATGAACACTCCTCTTATCCTAGGACTATGACTTCCAGCCCTGCAATTTCTCATCATAGGAAATATCTTTTTGACGTTTACTCTCTCTAATTCCTGGTGAATCGCATATGCTTTGGTAAGATTGCCTCTCATTCTTCTAAGCTCTGACGAGTAGAGTCCAAACATGTTAAACTACAGGTATTTCTCATAAATGCAAAAAAAAATTAAGTTAATGATAAATATAATTTAAAATAAAATTGGATTTGTGTACATGGTCTTATTTTGTTTAAGAAGTGTGGACTCAATGTGGCAACAGGACAATTTCCTTGCTGTATTTCTCCATTTCTATGTCCATTATGAAAATTGAACAAAACACTTCATTTCTCTTTCCTTTTTAATGTAATTCAGGAACCTTATTCAAATGAATAGAGCTGCAATAGGTATTACATGCCAATCGTGGCTAATGTTCAAAGTACATCTGGACCCTCAGTGCAGTACCATCTGGACCTGCTGCTGTACTCAGTTCTGGGTCTGGCAGCAGAGTGGGAGATCAGGCATGTGGCATCTGATCTTCAGTACCCCTCTGACCTGTACACTGCAACGTGCAGACACACTCATGCTGATCATGAGAGAACAGGCAAGCGACAGTTCCCAGTTGAATCAGTTCTCTCAACAGAGCTCAGTGAAGGCCATTGGAACTCATCCACAGTCACAGTAAAATGGTCATCTTGTTTCTCCACACAAATATTGGCATTTTTAATAACGTGAGCATACTTGCAGACCAAGTTTCCTTCATCAATCCGCTCTTGAACTTGCTGATCTTACTACTAATTTAAGAAAAACTTGTCTTTTAAGTTTTCATCTTCATTTTAAACTCCCTCCAATGAATTCATTAAGACAAGACAGTAGGAGTACAGTTGGTAAAAATCTAATCATCTTTAATTTAGTCCTCAGAATCAAAGATCAAAGCTCTTCCTTTGAACCATGGAGGATATTTCTGTTGATTCTGTCTAAAGATCATTCTTAGATGAGTAGATGTGCTCATTGTTTATTGTACTAAACTTAAGTAAGGGTGTAAAGATAGCATTCCCATATTTCCTAGAGCAGATTTTCTTTTATTTTAGGCTTTCTGAGAGTACTCTAGACATTTACTCTGTGATACAAGTCTGGTTACTTGTGGCCCTGTTTATCCCCACCATCACTAGCCTTTTGCCAGTGTTGTCTTAGCTTATTTTTAACTGATGCCCTCAACAATCCACTTGTTTTCTCCAGAAACAACAATTTCAATGCATTTGTCCTTAGTCATCCATGACAGAACCATTCAACACTCTGCTGTCCTTGCCCTAACTGGCACCAAGTTCTGTTTACCCATCCACCTCTGCACTTGCTAATCTCAAAACCAATTAAGCTCTAACTTTATAAAAACAAAATTCTCATCCTTGTTTTTGAGGATCTCCACACTCTGCCTGCCTAGTCTTCGAATTCCTCAGAGTTGTAATCCCTTGAGATATGGGCACTTCTCCTATTTTAGCATTGCATCAACTCAGATTTTAATTGTTCCAGTATTAAGAATAGTGTCTGCAGCTGCCAAGCCTGTAGTCTCTGGTGTTTTCTCGCTAAACCCTGCTAGCTATCTCTCTTTCTTCCCTTAAAGAAATATCATGATAACCTCAGTCTTAACGCAGTCTCACCCTGAAATATGGACCATCCCTTTACCTCCGCAAAGACTGCTTGACCCGTTTAGATCTTTCAGCCATCTATCACTCCAAATTCCAGTATCTACATCTTGATTCTCCATCATTATTCTTAATCAAAGAGCTATTTTGATTATCCTTCCTATAATTTCTTTATGTGATTCAGCATGTGTGTGTGTGTTGTAAGGGGATTTGGTAAATATGGGAAACTGCTAATATGAGCTTTAACAGTGCACACAAAATGCTGGAAGAACTCAGCACAACAGGCAGCAACTGTAGAGACAAATAAACAGTCAATGTTTCAGGCCAAGACCATTCATCAGGTCGCTAATGCAACTGGATGCATTCCAAATGGATGCTCAAAACTTAACACTAAGTTCCAAGACCTAGGCTCAGTACCTCCATGTGCAACCGGATCATCGATTTCCTCTCTTGCAGACCACAGTCAATGCAGATTGGCAATATCTCCACCACAATCTCCATCAGCACGGGTGCACCACAAGGCTGTGTGCTTAGCCCCCTGCTCTATTCACTTTATACTTATTGTGTGGCCGAGTACAGCTCCAATGCCAGCAAAGATGGCACTAGTAGAAAACCATGATGCTCTGTAGGTAGCAAACAAAACTATTAACAATTCTACTAAATATACTTTTTCAGGATTATGATCACTGCAACCCGTGGCCGATAATTTCCTTCTCATCTTAAATGCATGTTCCCCAGTACTTGACATTTCTACCCTGGAAAAATATTCTGTTTATCTATCATACCTATGCCTCTCATAATTTTATAAACTTCTATCAAGTCACCCATCAGTTTCTGATAATCTGGAAAAATACAAGCAAATTTGTCCAACCTTCCCTTATTGCTCATAGGCTCTAATCTAGACAGTATCCTTTTCTGAAAGTTCCACATCATTCCTGGAATGGGGCAACTAGAATGGCAGAAAATACTCCAGATGTACTCTAACCAAAGTTTTATATAGCTGCAGCATGACCATTACTCTTGTACTCAATATCCTGAACAAAGTTCAAAGTTCAAATTAAATTTATTGTCAAAGTATGTGTATTTCACCATGTAAAGGACTGAAAAACTCAACGGACTTAAATCTCAAGCAAGCAGGGACAGCACGTTTAAGCAGATGAAGGCTCATCGCCATAGCTGTAAATGAGGCAAGAGGACTAGACTCCAAGCTAGGCTGAAACACAGAAGAATAAGACCCACTCTACCCAGCATCTTGTACAGCAAATGCGTAGTTGCTGGAGAACAAAACTGGAACCTCAGGGCCGGATTGCTGTATTCAAGTGAAATGTAAGATTGTTGGGTTCTATGTTTAACCGGGACATGGCTTACTCACAGCACATTAGATATCGTGATCAGAACCAAAGGCTTCTCAATTTACAGGATGGACCAAACTGCTGATTTGGAAGAGGCAAAAGGTGGAGGTGTGTGTTTCATGATAAACTCTTGGTAGTGCTCTGATGTGGTGGTTTTGTCAAACTCGCATTCCCCTGATCTTGAACACACAATAACCATATGCCATCCATTCTATTTACCTACGGAATTCTCATCTGTGGTCCTCTCTGGAGTTTTACATACCACCAGTGGCCAACTATAATTAAGTCGTGAGATACTGCATAATGTCATCACCATTCAAGGAACAGTGCATCCTGACACATTTCAAATCATAGTCAGGGACTCAACCAGGCTTGTTTGATGAAATCCCTGTCAAATTACCATCAGCAAATAACCTGGAGCACTAGATGTCCCAACACACTACACCACTGTTATGCTAAGATAATCAAGAGGTCCAGGTATGATCTCCAGAAAACCATCTCAATGGTGAAGTGACAATTCTTGAATCAATGAAGAATGCTCGACAGTTGTGCAAGGCTTGAATGCTATCACCTCTTATAAAGTAAAATCAAGCAACATAGGTGACAACAGGGATTTGTTTACAAATGAGCCCTATGCCGTCTATGCTTGCATTGAAAGTCAAAATATGGAGAAACTATCAGGGACTCCCACGGCCCCTGATGATCCTATGATTAAAATCTCTGTGTCCAGCTTGAGAGCTTCCTTCAGGAGGGCAAACCCATAAAAAGCATCCGGCCCTGATGGGTACCTGGTCAAGTACTAAAGACCTCTGCTGATCAATTGGCAGGAGTGTTCACTAAAATACTTAACTTCTCAATTCGGCAGTATGAGGTATCCATCTGATTCAAACAGGCCTTAATTATACTGGTGCTCAAGAAGAGCATGGTGACCTGCTTCATTGTCCAGTAGCATGACCATCCACAGTGATAAAACATATCAACTCCTGCCTGGGAAATGACAGAAATCCACTCCAATTTTCCTACCTGTGTTGCAGTCCCACAGTCCCATCTCATTTGTTCTTCACTCAACCCTGGAACATCTGGACAGCAAAGATGCATACACCAGGATGCCCTTTATTGACTTCAGTTTGGCATTCAGTACTTTCAGCTCCTCAAAACAAATAAATAAGCTTGAAGTCCTTGGCCAAAATACCTCCTTCCTCCTTATGCCATTGTATTCTCGGTTTCCTCACTTGCAGACCCCAGTCAGTCTGGATTGGCAGCAGCATCTCCACAACTCCATCAGTACAGGTGCACCACCAGACTGTGTGCTTAGCCTGTTGCTCTACTCACATTACACAACAACAACCAGTTACTCAATATCAGCAAGACAAAGGAGCTGATTATTGACTTCAGGAAGAGGAACACAGAGTTCCATGAGCCAGTCTTTATTGGAGGATCAGAGGTGAAGATGTCAGTAACTTTGCATTCCTTGGTGTTGTAATTTCAGAGGAACTGTTCTGCATCCAGCACGCAAATGCAATTACAAAGAAAGCACAGGAGTGCCTCTACTTCTTTGGAGTTTGCATAGATTTGGCATGAGATCTAAAACTTTGAAGAACTTCTATAAATGTGTAGTGGAGAGTATGTTGACTAGCTGCATCACACATTCATATGGAAATACCAATACCCTTGAATGGAAAATCCTACAAAAAGTAATAGATATGGCCCAGTCCATCACGGGTAAAGTCCACCCCACCATTAAGCACATCTACATAGTGCGTTGTTGCTGGAAGGCAGAGACCCCCACTACCAAGGACATGCTATCTTCTCGCTGCTGCCATCAGGAAGAAGGTGCAGGACCTCAGGACTTACACCACCAGTTTAGGAACAATTATTATTCTTCAACCATCAGGCTTTTGAACAAAGGGGATAATCTCATTCAACTTCACTTGCCCCATCGTTGAAATGTTCCCACCAGCTATAGACTCACTTTCAAGGACTCTTCATCTCATGTTCTCAATATTTATTACTTATTTATTATTATGATTATTTCTGTCTTTTTGTATCTGTACAGTTTGTTGTTTTTTGCACATTGGTTGAATGGCCAAATTATTACGGACATTCATTGATTCCATTATGGTTATAATAATTCTATTATGGATTTATTGAGTATGCCCACAAGAAAATGAATCTCAGGGTTGTATATGGTGACATATATGTACTTAACCAATAAATTTATTTTGAAGTTTGAACTTTTGAACTATTGCCCTGAGATTTATTTTCTTGTGGGCATTTACAGAAAGAAAAATACAGTGCAAGTAAAGACAAAGTACAGTACAAATACAGACAAAGAAAATCTACAGACAAAGGTGACAAGCATTCAATGTGGAAAGGGAAGACAAACAGCAAATACTAATAAATAAATAACTAGGAAATAAACAGCACTGAGAATTGAATCAGTTCAGTGTTGAGGTGAGTGAAATTCTCTACGCTGGCTCAGTTAAAGGGTAATAAGTGTCCTTAAATCTGGTGGTGTAGGATATAAGGCCACTGTACATCGTTCCTGATGGCAGCAGTAAACAGAGAACATGGGTGGGGGTCCTTTATATGGATTTGGTTTTCTTGTGGCATTGCTCCTTGTAGATATGCATGAAGGTAAGCATGCTATCCATGTGCCTTATTTACCACCTATCTACTTGTGTGGCTACTTTCAGGAAGCTTTGGACCCCAAGAATCAGAATTAGAATTAGATTACAAACAAGAGAAAATCTGCAGATGCTGAAAATCCACGAAACACTCCAGATTTGCCTGTATTATCGATGACCCGGGTGGGTAGGGGGGATTTGGCCGGAGGGCAAAACAGAACAACACCTTGACTTTCTTGCTGACAAGAGTTAGGAAAAGCAGTTTGTGTCTGCTGGGTCCATGTTTAGCGAGAGCATTCTATCACAATGGTGGGGGCATTGGGAGCAAGGGTGGACCCAAATGCAAGACACAACTTGTGAGGTTACTTAGGTTTAGTTTATTGTATGATACCAGGAAAGCAAGACAGAAGCAGGCATAGCAAACAGGATAAGGACTCAGGACTACGACTAGGCTGGGACCAAGGGTCTGGGCTTGGACTCGGAATCGGCTCCAGAACTAGAGGAGACATGAAGAGGGTAGGGTATGGACTCCAAGCCCAAGACTGGGCAATCTGGGTCTTGCCTCGGGCTCGGACCCCAGAACCAGGCATGGACATGACACGGGCTAGGGAGAGGAGGAACATGAAAAACAGAGCCTCGGTCTCGGGAGAGCAGGTACATGGAACCATGGACACATACACAGAACACAGAGTCGGGACCCCTCCTTGGGTACAGGACATAGGGCCGGGACTCACGCACAGAACAGAGAGCCGGGACCCCTCCTTGGGTACAAGACATGGGGCCAGGACTCATGACCCTCCGCGGGGCAACGGCAAGACGGCCTGACTTACCCCATGGAGGCAAGGACAAGACAAGACAAGACATGACTCCCTGCGGGGCAACGGCAAGACAGCTAGACTTACCCTATGGAGGCGAGGACAAGACAAGACAAGACCAACTCGACTGGACACCAGACAGTACCTATCTAGCTCCGGTGATGGAACTAGACCAAAGTGCAGGCGGGGGCTGCAGACGAGGGCTAGAGGCGAGAGGGGCAGAGAGAAAGGTTTCAGACAAGGGGGTAGGACAGGAATCACAGACTGCCAGGGCCAGGACATGACTCAGAACTGGGAAGCCGCCAGGGCCAGGACGTGGATGTGGTAGTTGGATGCTGCCGGAGCCAGGACGTGGTGCTTGGAACCTCCGGGTAGTGCTGAGCTCTCGACTCAGCCCAGGAATAGTAGACAGCGGCTTTTGATTCTCTCTGGTGGGTTAAATGATGGACCCACCTTGAAGGGGAAACTTTGCAGGCTCGCTTCGGCGAGGTAACTGGACAGGGTTGCTCCGGTGACGAAAGGCGAATTACCGGCACTCGCTTCAGGCGGAGACAAGGCTTGTTCCGGCCAGATGACATTGGTACACCGTGACTTTGCAGACACTCCCGCACCGAACGGCTGAAAGCCAGAGATTATAAATTACCAGTTCAGCCGAGTGTTAATTGCCTCTAATCACCAAAGTCGAGGAAAACGGGAAAACAGGGAATCAACGGTCCGGATCATAACATAAACAAGCTAAATTTAAAAGGACCCCAATCCGGACCATGACAATCCTACCATTTTGCAAAAATACTGGTCAGTTCTATTTCAGTTTGCTTGTTGCTAAAGGGTATTAATGGAGACAAGGAGAATTAAAAGGCTTAAAGCTGACACAAGTTTAATTTCAAAACAAACTTCCAAATGTTATAAATGAATAAAAAAACATGTTATTGCCAATAACACAGGGCCCTCTGGGATTCCATGATTATTGCCAAATTTTAAAAGAAGAAAAAGTTGCTGAAGACATACAAATTATGGTAGAATTACAAATCTCTCCATGACTACCCTTGCTGGTGCCCAACAAGGCTGTGTTCTCAGCCCTTTACTATATTCCACATGCTGTCATGTATCTGTGACCAAATTCTGCTCTATGTTTGTAGATAATACCACTGTAGTCGAGTGTAACGGGGTAGTTGCCAGGCTGGATTTGAAGCAGTGTTGTAATAGTGAAATTCTACATCTTTATCCAGTGGACTACCAGGAGAGACATAGTCCGGGCAGACCAAAGTGCAGAGAAGACCAGAGATGAGGATGGAATGAAAAACAGAATCAAAACTCTTGGATTAATAAATAGAGAACATAGGCTAGGAGTTGAGAATCAGTACACAGGGTAGGTAAAATCAAGACTGAACAAAGACAAAAAAAAAGAGGGAACTTAAACAGAGAAACAAAACAAGGCAAAGGTGCACTGATAATTAACATAGAGCACAGATGAAAATAATAAACTAGTAATCATGAGAAGAGGAGCTTTGATGCCCCCAGTTGTCAGACTGAGGCACGACAGGATTATCCCTCCACCCCACTGCTGTCATGTGATGGCCCAGGATTATCTGGGTGGTGACAATGGAAGTTTCTGATCAGAACTGGGTCGAGGATGTCATGGGATGGAATCCACAACATTTTCTACGAGCCTTAACCCTCCCAGTGCTGACGGACAGCATACACTGACTGACCATCAATGAAGCAAGGAGCTGGGGGTGAACTTGGGACTGGAGCCAGTGGACTGCACATACGGAGTATGGGAGACATGAAAGGTGGGGTTGATACACATGATATGTGGCAATTGAAGATGGTAAGTGACTGGATAAATCTGATAGAGAACCGCAAACAGCTGATGTAGCATGGCAACAGTTTCCAAGACTCAACCCACAGAACCAGACTCTTTTACCAAGACAAAATGAAGGCCCCAGCCGCCTCTGTGGTTGGCCTTCGACTATGGTTGCAGAGTGCCTTTCAGCAGGGCTGCCCAAGCTTTCCCCCATTTCTGACAGCACTGACAGACCAGCAGATGGGAGTCCCACCTCAGACTCCTGCTCAGGAAACAGAGGTGGATAAGCAAACTGATACTCAAAAGGAGATATACACGCAGAAGAGTGGCACACAGTATTATGAGCAAATTCTGCACAGAGCAGGTGATCACTCCTGGTGGTTGGTTTGCCTAACACAAGGCATTACAGGATCTTCTCCAGGTCTGGTTGCTCCTATGTGTCTGTCCATTGGACTTGGTGTGAAAGCCCTGTGAGAGACTGACTGTGAATCCAATGAGCTGATAGAAGGCCTTCCAGAAATGGGAGGTGAACTGAGGGCCTCAGTCACAAGCAACATCCTGAGGAAAGTTCTGTACTCGAAATACATTTTGCAGCATAAGGTTGTCCATCTCCTGAGCTAAGTAAAGCTCAAGTATGGGAACAAAGCCTTGGAGAACCAGTTCATCAACACCATAATCAGTGTATTACCTCATGATGGTAGCAGATTAGTAATGAAATCCATGAAGATATGGGGCTAGGAATGGGCAGTAGGTGCAGCAGATCCTGTGGGTATGATCTGGGTTCTTTGTTCTGGACACAGATTTGACAGCTGTCACATAAAATTTGACATCCTCATCCATACCTGGCCACCAAAACTGCCTTTTGATGAACTCTGTCTTTTAAGCAGTTATTGGATTTCCCGTGATATGAGATAGAAACACAGAAAACATACAGCACAATTCAAGCCCTTCGACCCACAAAGTTGTGCCGAACATGTCCCTACCTTACAACTACCCAAAGCCTTCCATTTTCCTAAGCTCCATGTAGCCATCCAGGAGTCTCTTAAAAGACCCTATCATTTCTGCCTCCACCACCACCGCCGGCAGCCCATTCCATCCACTCACTTCTCTCTGCATAAAATACTTACCCCTGACATCTCCTCTGTACCTACTTCCAAGCACCTTAAAACTATGACCTCTCATACTAGCCATTTCAGCCCTGTGGAAAAGCCTCTGACTATCCTCACTATCAATGCCTCTCATTATCTTGTACGCCTCTATTAGGTCACCTCACATCCGCCGTCACTCCAAGGAGAAAAGGTCGAGTTCACTCTACCTATTCTCATAAGGCATGCTCCCCAATCCAGGCAACATCCTTGTAAATCTCCTCTGCACCCTTTCTATGGTTTCCATGTCCTTGCTGAAGTGAGGCAACCAGAATTGAGCACAGTACTCTAAGTGGGGTCTGACCAGGGTCCTATATAGCTGCAACATTACCTCTCAGCTCTTAGACTCAATCCCATGATTGATGAAGGGTAATGCACCAGATGCCTTCTTAACCACAGAGTCAACCTGTGAAGCAGCTTTGAGTGTCCTATGGACTTGGACCCCAAGATCCCTTTGATCCTCCACACTGCTAAGAGTCTTTCCATTAGTGCCTATATTCTGCCATCATATTTGAGCCTACTGTAATACATCTGCACAGACGGAGTTAAGGACACAACAGTGACTTGGTGGCCATTACCTGGGTCTGCCTCCAACTGCTGTGCTCTCTGACGATGGTCTCAATCTCCCCGCTGGACTAGTGCCATCAGCTTGGACCTCGGTAGATGGGTTCAGGGATGGCGACCAGGTCTGGTGATTCAAAGTGCTCAGAGAGTGCATCCAGCTTCTGATGCTTCGAACCTACATGGTAGGTAGTGATAAAATCAAAATGATTAAAATAGAGAGACCACCAAGCCTGGTGTGAATTTAGACACTTTGTCTCTGAATATAGGTCAGGTTTTTTTGGTCAGTCCTGACAAAAAAAAATCAATGTTTAGCCTCCTCCGGCCAACGTCTCCATTCCTCCAGGGCCAATTTGATCACCAGTAACTCTATTCACTATGTTATAATTTCTTATTGAGAAGCGACATTTCAATCATTGAAAAGTCATCTCTCCTTCTGGGGCCCAGCAAAATGGGCTGGAGTTTCTTTTAGTCAGAATAGTAATGGGTGTTCAATGAAACTGAATTTGCAGATGAACCTCCAGTAAAAATTCTCAAACCGAGAAACCACTGGAGTGCTTGATCGGTGTGGTGATGATTGTAGCCAATCCCTTATGGCTGGTTCTTGCAAGGGTCCATCTGCAGGCTCCCCATTAAGATACTAAACCTGTAGAAGGAGACTGTGGACACATGGAACTCACTCTTCTGCAACTTTATGACATGCACTGTACTGCTTGCTGCCAGAAAACAAAAACTTTCATGACAATGAATGATAAAATTAGTTCTGAGCTACACACACAAAATGCTGGAGGAACTGAGCAGGCCAGCCATCATCTATGGAAAATAGTACAGTCGACATTTTGGGCCGAGCCCTTCAGCAGGACTGGAGAAAAAATCCTGCAGATGTTGTTGGGGGAGGCTGTAGTAGTCTGGCAAACCTACAGATAAAGGGAGTGTTGTAGCAGTCTGGCATACTGACCTCAACCTTGCTGAGGCCAGAGACAACTCTCAGACACCTCCTCTTACTTACCCCTTGAACAGGATCCCACTAAAGGAGCACCAGGCCATTGTCTCCCACACCATCACAGACCTTATTAGCTCTGGGGACCTCCCACTGCTCCAACCTCATAGTTCCCGCACCCTGCACCTTCCGTTTCCACCTCCTACCCAAGACCCGCAAACCCGGTTGTCCAGATAGACCCATTGTTTCAGTTTATTCCTGCCCAACTGAAATCATATCTGTGTACCTTGACTGTTTTATCCCCACTAGTTCAGTCCCTTCCTACCTACATCTTTGACACTTCATTGTTTTGATGATTTCAAGTTCCTGGCCCCCATCATCTTATTTTCACTATGGATGTCCAGTCACTATACACTTCCATTCCCCATCAGAAAGTCCACAAAGCTCTCCACTTCTTTCTGGACGCCAGACCCAATCAGTTCCCCCCTCCACCACCACTCTCCTCCATCTAGCGGAATTTTTTCTCACTCTTAATAATTTCTTCCACTTCCTTCAAACAAAAAGTGTAGCCATGGGCACTCGCATGGGTCCCAGCTATGCCTGCCTTTTCGTCGGCTATGTGGAACAGTCTGTCCACCACTTTTCCTGTGCTTCATTGACGACTGCATTGGTGCTGCTTCCTGCACCCAAACGGAACTTGTTGACTTCATTTACTTTGTCTCCAACTTTCATCTGCCATCAAATTTACCTGGTCCATTTCTGACACCTCCCTCCCCTTTCTCAATTACACTGTCTCTATCTCTGGAGACAGCTATCTACTGATGTCTATTATAAACCCGAAGACTCTCACAGCTGCCTAAACTGTACCTCTTCCCAGCCTGTTATTTTGGAATACACCATCCCCTTCTCTCAATTCCTCCATCTCTGCTGCATCTGCTCTCAGGATGAGACTCACGGGTGAAGTGTCCCTTCCCATTGATCTCCCTCCTGACACTTATCCTTGCAAGCAGAATAAGTGCTATACCTGCCTCTACACCTCCTCCCTCACTACCATTCAGGGCCTCAAACAGTCCTTCCAGGTGAGGCGACACTTCACCTGTGAGCCTGTTGTGGTCATACACTGTGTCTGGTACTCCTGGTTCAGCCTCCTGTATATCAGTGAGATGCAACATAGATTGGGAGACTGCTTCGCTGAGCACCTACGTTCTGTCCACCAGAAAAGCCAAGATCTCCCAGTAGCCACCCACTTTAATTGCACTTCTCCTTCCCATTCTGATATGTCTATCCATGCCCTTCTCTACTGTTGTGATGAGGCCACTCTCAGATTGGAGGAAAAACACCTTATATTCCACCTGGGTAGCCTCCAACCTAATGACATGAACTTCAATTTCTCAGACTTCCAGTAATGCCCCCACCTTTGCCATTCCCTATCCCCTTTTCTCACTCCCTCACCTTATCTCCCTGCCTGCCCATCACCTTTCTGTGGTGCTCCTCCCCCTTTTCTTTCTTCCATGGCCTTCTGTCCTCTCCTATTAGATTCTCCCTTCTCCAACTCTGCATCTCTTTCACCAACTTCCCAGTTCTTTACTTCATCCCTCTCCCTCTCTGTTACACCTTTTGTTTCTCTCTCTCCACCCCCAACTTTTAACTCTACTCCTCATCTTTTTTTTTCTCCAGTCCTGCTGAAGAGTCTTTTCCGTAGACGCTGCTTGGCCTGCTGAGTTCCTCCAGTATTTCTCCAGGTTTTGGTGGAAGTGTTAGTGGAAGCCTTATTGCATAGGGAAAGTAACTGTTTTTGAGTCTGGTGGTCCTGGTGTGGATGCTACATAGCCTCTTCCCTGATGGGAGTGGGGACATTAAGGTAAATTTAAGCTTCCGTGTCTATGTAATGTTGCTAATGGTAAGGCACTGGAACATAAAAATGTAAAATTACTGTGGAAAATGGTGCAAGTATATAGCATATGGCTCACAATCTCACTTGAGAAATAAGATCACTTCTGATAAAAGACAATACTTTAGGTGGATACACAGCAACACACAAAATGCTGTAGGAAATCTACAGCTCAGACAGATTCTATGTAGGGAAATGGGCAGTGAACAGTTTGGGATCTGAACCTTCATCAGGACTGCTTTTGGGTGGCTGCACCTTTTTCCATACCATGATGTATCTTCGTTTTTTTAAGTAATAAAGTATACTGATTTAACTAGTGTCTATATACTTATTTCTATGGTCTTGAAAACTGACTTTAACTTCAGGAATGTGTTCATAAGATCTTCTGTACTCCCTGTACTATTTGCATTTGTACTTTCTTTCCTACCATCTCATGTATGCTCTTATTGCCACTTGCAAATTCAGCTTGGACAATTGTATAATTTGTGTCTCTTCACACATTTGCTATTGTTGTAACGACAAGTTTGAACAGTTAATAGTCATCCCTTACAGCCATAAGTCATGCTTCAGGAATTCAAGCCCAAGGAATTCATTTGGTCCTTAACAATTAAAAGCATCACTAATACACGGCCAGTGGGCTAATATGCGCCTTTCGTTGTTATCCCCAAGGTAATCTGGTATACCATGAGATGTTAGTATCTGCTTCATTAATGTTAACATACAAATTTGCCACATTTTTATGCACATATGCTATCTTCAAAACAAAGATAATTAAATAATTAGTCTCCAGCTGTTTGTATATGCATGTTGATTAGCTTACATCAGGAATTCATATAGGTAATGTATCAATATTATGAAATCTACTTACTGAATGATAGTGCCATAATTTATAGTAAAGCAGTTTCTTGACAGCTTCATTTCCTGGACCAGCTGATTTCAAAGTATCTACTGGAGAATAAAACATATTTGCCAGATGTTACACCCACTCCAGTCCAAACTTTTTCAATGCTTGAGTTAAATTAATAGCAGAAAATGTAATAAGATAATTACAACACAACTTATTCCAAAGTAAAATTGCATGTAAAAGAAGTTACCTTGACAACATCAGAACATCGTACTTGCTGAACGACAAACAAGTGAGATGCATTTAGTTCATTTTCTACAATTCTGGCAGTCAGAAGATGCAACAGTGGAACTATTGACTAATCAAAATATTAAATCTCTGTCAATTAGTTTATAACAAATCTACAGATCAAATAGGAAAAATCACCAATGATGGAAGGATTTATAAGCCTAGGAAAGGTTAGTATACACAGATGACATTTAGGTAGAAATCAATGGATTTTTAGCTATCAAGGGCATCAAGGTATGTGGATTTAGTTGAGGAAATGGGCACTGAGGTACTAGATATCTATGATCATATTAAGTGGTGGGGCAGATATGAGAGCCTACTTCTGCTTTTGTTTATTATGCAGTCATATTTACTAAAGATATGCAGAATTCTCACAAAGCTGGACAGATTCTATTCATACCATACATAACATGTCAAATTAGCAATGCCTCCATTTTAAAACATCACTAACTGAAAGGACTCCAACTTTCATACAAGCATATCAAAACTACGTGCATCTCCTATTATCTGAAACAATGTTTAAAGTATATTTACTAGTTATTCATGGAAATAGTGTTGAGGGACGGAAAAGCTAATAGAGATATTGTGATGCTGAACAATTTTAATTCCCCAACTGAATAGGAGAGGATCTAGAAAAGAGTGAGAGTTGGAAAAATTTTGCCCTCACATGAATAAATAGAGTTAGGTTTAATTTGCAGCAGATCTGAGTTTGCACATGAGCTCATTCTGGTGACCTGCAGCACATCTAAAATACGAACATGTTAATGAGGTTCTGTCAGGTCACATTGGCAGGACAGATCCACCAGACGTGACTATATAATTGCCATTGATACTGGAAGGAGAAACCTTGGGACTCCTCAATATTGACTCTAAATCTCACAAAGCCTTAGGGTATCAGATGAGCCAGAAAGTCTTCTGCACATAACCTAGCTGTTGGCTCAAAACTCCTCCAAGTTGAACAACACTTGGAAGAAGCATGGAAAGCAGTAAGGGCACAGAAAGTACTTTGAATGGAGGGAATTCTATATCCATCACCATGCGTGGCTTGGCAGCATTAGTGCTGACCAAGTTAACTGAGGACTGCAAGATATGACTGCCAAATTCAGTTTGGAGCAGGCAGTAAATGAAACAATATGAGGAATAAACCTGCTTTAACCCACCCTAGCCAATCTAGCTGTGGCACATTGGTTTGTCCAATATGGTGCTGATAGAGTTAATCAGCCCACAATTCCTATAAAGGAAAACCCGCATTCATACTGAGGATGCCCTCCATCATGAGGCTAAAGACTTGAGGTGTTGTGGACTATCAACTGTAGCAAAAATATGCACCATCACAACTTATCAAAATGTCTTGCTCACTGCTACTCACCATGGGCTTATCTGAACCATTTGGCCCCATTTTTTATCACACAGTCCATAAAAAGGACCAAAGAACTGAACTTTTTGAAGGCTAAGTGAAAGTGATTGTCCTTGACAAAGTGGCTACCAAAGAGCCCAGTAAAACTGAAGTTAAACGCCTGCAGTGGTAAATCCACATTCCAATTATTGGAGTCCTGTCTCACAAAAAGTAATTTAGTTGTGGTTGGTGAAGGTCAATCACTCCACTCCCAGGATATAATTACAAGATGTCCTCTCAGCAGTATCCTCAGTCGGTCCGATTATATTCAATTGCTTCAATGACATAGCTTCCATCACAAGGTCAGAAGTGCGGATGTTTATTAATTATTGCACAATCTCCAGTTTCATTTGTAGCTCCTCAGTAAATGAAGTAGCCCAAGCTTACAAGGAATAAGATCTAACCAAGGATTGATAAAAGATGAACAGTACTCAGTGTTATGGTCTGGTCCGTGAAGTCCATATTCCGGTTCACGGTCCAGTCCATGGACACAAGACTCCAGGTCTTCCAGCGTCCCTCGTTTGATTGAGTTAAGCATAGGCACCTGATTCCCATCTTGGGGCTTGGAATATAAGTAGCCTTGGGGTTGAGTGTGAGCTGCTGGTTTGTCTTGTCAGTCCCCCTTGAAGCAATTTGCTGATGGAAGGCTAGTGAAACCATTTGTGATCTCTAAGCCTGGTTGGAGGTCCACCGCTTCAGGAAGCCTTGTTGCCACTCGTTGGAGCAGTCATCATGGTATGGATTCGGCAGTTTCTGTAGCCAGCCTAGGTTGCTGGCCGCCCTGAGACTCAGAGCCACCCTGGACTGAGCTCCTTTCCTGTCCTTGCCTCCGTTGGGTAAGCCAGGCTGTAATTGCTGTTATCCTGTGGTTGGTTCTGTCCCTTCCTGTCCCTTGCCTCTGTTGGGTAAGCCAGGTCGATTGCCGTTACTCTGCGGTTGCTTCTGTCCCTTCCAGTCCCTTGCCTCTGTCGGGTAAACAGGCTGTTTGCCGTTACCCTGTGGTTGGGTCCGTCCCTCCCTGTCCTTGCCTCTGTGGGGTGAAGTTCCACGTCCTGCCCAGGAGTTGCTCCAAGGTCCCAAGCCAAGCCTCAAAGCCAAGCTCCAAGAACACAAACCTCGAAGATCCCAAGCCATGCTCCAAGAACACAAGCCTCGAAGAACCCAAGCCTCCATGCCTCAAGACCCAAGGCCCCAGCCTGCAGCCAAGCTCAAGACCCAAGACCCCAGCCTGCAGCCAAGCTCAAGACCTAAGACTCAAGGCCCCAGCCTACAGCCAAGCTCAAGACCCAAGGCCCCAGCCTCAAGAGCAAAGACCCCAGCCTGTCTCCAAGCTCAGGCCTCTAGAACCCAGCCATGTCCTGTCCTGAAGCCATGTCATGTCCTTGCCTGGTTCTGAGGTCCGAGCCCGAGGCAAGACCCAGGTTCTGGGTCCTTGTCCAGTCTCGGGCTCAGAGTCAAAGCCTTGTCTCCCAGTCCATGGTTTGTAGTCATGGTTCCACTTTCCCTAGCCTATGTCTGTGTTCTTGCCCCGGTTCCTTGCCTGTATCCCGTCACGTCCCTACTCTAGTCAAGTCTTGTTCCTGGTACTTCAGTGTCTGCGTCTCGCATTTGGGTCTGTTCCCAGCACCCCATTGGGACAGTCAGGCAGCATCTGGTTGGCAATGATCATTACCGACAAACCACAATCTAATCATCTCCCAAAATTATCACCTCCCAGCTTCCAACGTCATCCCTCCTCCACGAACCACCCATCTTCATCTGGTGTCACCTATCATCTGCCAGCTTGTGTTCCTTCCTCTCTTACACCTCCTTCCATCTTCTTCTTCTGGCTTCTGCCCCTTCCTTTCCAGTCCTGATGAAGAGTCTAAGTCCAAAACTTCAACTGTTTATTTTGTACATTAGATTCTGCCTGATCTGTTGAGTTCCTCCTGCATTTTGTGTGTCTTTCTCAATCTGACATTCTATTCTTACTTTTAATAGTGTAATCAATATTAAGTCACCAGTTATCTATATCCCATGTTCATTATTGACTAGTAAATCAAGAGAAACAGCCCTATTACTCCTCAAGCACTAAGAGCAGATCAAAAGCTAAGTTTCATGTAGTGAGTGACTTTTCTCCAAGGTAGCCCAAAGTTTTTCCACCATTTACAAGATATACTGTCAATTAGCTGTGAGATGGAATGCTCTTGAGTGTCTGAATGAGTGCAGTTTGGAAAACAGCATTTAGAGATGTTTATACCATCCAAGACACAGCAACCGTCTTAATTAGTATCACATTTACTTCCCTAAATATTAATTTCTTCCATCATCAGCACAATTTGTTGCTGTATTTATCATCAACAAAACACATTGTAGAGGAGCATGTGTCAAAAAATTGAATCAAGTTTCACAAAATTCAAGTTATCCCTAACCAGAAACTAGATGAAATTAGAGAACCACTCTTACTGAAATCCAGGTCTGAGAGTTCAAAGTGGGTGACCCTGACTCTTACAGGAAATCTAGCTCTGATCATTGCAAAGCTGTCAGGAATGCCAAGATACAATACCAGTCAAAGCTAGTTTGGCACACTAGTTGTTGATTGTATCAAGGCTTGCATATAATAATGGGCTAGAAAGTGAACTCAGGCAGCATCGCTCCCTAACAAACTCAATGCATTCTATGCTTTTTTGGAACAGTTCACTAAAATGATGCCACGCTCCCCAACAAGATTTGATTCATCAACACCAGCAGTCACTGTAGCAGAATTTAGATCTGCTTTCCTACTAACAATGAACTCATGCAAAGCTCCAGGGCAGGATGGAACCATGATCAAATCCTGAACGTATCAACTGATAGGTATATTTAAATGATATCTTTAACCTCTCAGTACTCCAATCTGAGATTCCTATCTGCTTTAAGAAGACAACTATCATCACTGCCAAAGTAAACGAAAGTAACAGGTCTTAATGACAAATACACAATGGGTCTGACATTCACCATCATGAAGTGCTCTGAGAGGCTGGTCACAGTACATTGCCTCCCAGGTGCCAGGGTTTGGAAAGTCTCAGATCAGGTCATAGTATTCTAAAGAGGGAGGGTATGCAGCCAGAAGTCTTGGTACATATTGGCAACCATGACATACAGAAAAGTTTAGGAGGTTCTGAGGAGAGATTTTAGGGATCTAGGTAGAAAGCTGAAAAACAGGGCGTCCAGGGTAGTAAGCTCTGGATTGCTGCCTATGCCACCTGCCGGTGAAGGCAGGAACAGAATGAGTTGGCAGGTGAATGCCTTGCTAAGGAACTGGTGCTGGGGTCAGAGATTCAGGTTTCTAGATCATTGGGATCTCTCCTGGTGAAGGAACGACATGTACAAAATAGGTGGTTTCCACTTGAACCTGAGGGGGACAAAAAACTTTGCGGGTATGTTTGCTAGAGCTGTTAGGGAGGATTTAAACTAACTTGGCACTGCGATGGGAATTTGTGTGATAGGGCTGAGGACAGGGTATTTGGTTTACAATCAGATGCTGTGTGTAGTGAGACTAGCAGCAAGGAGAGGCTGATCATAGGGCAAAATTGCAGTCAACAGGATGAAGTTTAATGTAAAAGGGGGACAAAATCAAAAAGGGTGATGAATACAGGACGGAAAGTGTTATATTTGAATGCACGCAGTACTTGGTATACGGTGGCTGAACTTATAGCATGTATGATTTTGTTGGCATCAATGAATTGTGGCAGAAAGAAGATTGTAGCTGGGAGTTTAATGTTCAAGGATACACATTGTATTGAAAGGACAGGTAGGAAGGTAGAGGGAGTGGCATTGCTCTGTTGATAAAAAATGAAATCAAGTCATTAAAAAGACGTGACATAGGGTCAGAGGGCGATAAATCATTGTAGATAGAGCTAAGGAACTGATAGGAGTTGTTTATAGACCCAAAAACAATTGTAAGGATAGGGTCAACAAATTACAATGGTAGATAAAAAATGCACGTCAAAAGGGCAATATTACAATAGTCATGGAGGATTTCATTATGCGGGTAGATTGGGGAAATCAGGTTGCTGCTGGATCCCAAGAGGGTGAATTTCTAGAATGCCTATGAGATGGCTTTTTGGAGCAGCTTGTAGTTGAGTCCACAAGGAGATCAACTATTCTGGATTGAATGTTGTGTCCTGAACTGGAATTGATTTGAAAGCTTAAGATAAAGGAGCCCTTAGGAAGCAGTGATCATTATATGGTAGAATTCACCCTGTAATTTAAGAAGGAGAAGCTAAAGTCTGATGTATTAGTATTATAGTGAAGTAAAGGGAATTACAGAGGCATGAGAGAGGAGCTGACCAAAATTGTTTGGAAGGAAACACTAGCAGCAATAATGGCAGAGCAGCAAAGGCTGGAGTTTTTAGGGGAAATTCAGAAGGTGCAGGATAGATACATCTCAAGGAAAAAGAAGTATTCTAAAGGCAAGATGACATAACCATGGTTGACAAGGGGAGTCAAAGCCAATATAAAAGCTAAAAAGAGTGTATATAATAGAGCAAAAATTGGTGGGAAATTAGAGGATAGGGAAGCTTTTAAGAACCAACAGAATGCAACTAAAGAGTCATAAAGAAGAAAAAAAATGGAATATGAAGTTAAGCAAAGCAAAGAGAATACAAAGTTTCTTCAGATATATAAAGTGTAAAAGAGAGGTGAGAGTAGATATTAGACTGATTGAAAATGTCGCTGGAGAGGTAGTAATGGCAGACAAACTGAAAATAAGTATTTTGCATCAATCTTCACTGTGGAAGACGCTAGCAGTATACTGGAAGTTCAAGAGTGTCAGAAGTCAGAAGTGTGTGAAGTTGATATTACTAGGAAGAAGGATTTTGGGAAGCTGAAAAGTCTGAATATAGAAAAGTCACCTAGACCAAATGGTATACACCCCAGAGTTCTGAAAGAGGTGGCTGAAGAGATTGTGTAGGCTTTAGTAATGATTTTTCAAGAATCAGGAATTTGCTTAACCTTGAAGGTTTTCCATAAACCTGTTCCTCAGTGAAACTACTCTATAGAACAGATACCCCTTGGAGTATATCAGGATAGAAGCTGAGCAGAGGCTATGCAGAGTAAGCCAAGGTGCTTGAAGAGGTACAAGAAAAAGGGTTCTTCGAGTAGCCTGTGATGTCAGGCAACAATTCTTCTTTCTGAACTTAAATTTTAAAAATTGAACAAAATAACAGCATTAAAAATAAATAAGCTTTACCTCTGAAGTCTACCATCTACTCCAAACCCAACTGTAACATTTGATCTAGGTGTGGAATATCTAGTCTGTAATAGCCTTTTAAAATCTGAGTTTGTTCTAGATTATTCTGACTAAAGCTGGAGTTATTTTTAACACTTCGCCTCGGCTCAGTTTGCCTTCGACTAATATATAAGGGAAGTCACTACTGATCTTTACTTATAGAGCATGCTAGAGAGCATCATGAAGGTCAGTCATGCAACTTTACAATAACTGCAGGCTTTCCCATAATTTGCAGCAGCATTAGACTTAGTGCAGTGGTGTTATTATGCAGTATTGACCATTGTTTCTGTACTTTGTAGTAGAGAACACACATTTTGCAGTGAGTCTAAGTTTACTAGGTGATTTGGAAGAAGCCTGAGCAAGCTATTGCAATGCATCCTATAGATAATACATATGGCAGTAATTGCAGGCAACAGGTTGAAGGAGTAAAAATTATTGGAGATTAGGGTATTTCATTTGGTTCAATGTTCTGCTTCTTGAGTCTTGTCAAAACTTGCTTAGATCTTCTCTTCATGGGGCTGCTCTTTTTTTGCATTTGTATAATACATACATCACCTGTCGGCATGTCAGCAGAGCACCCAATTTTGCTGTTTATGAGCACAGGATGCTTCATTATTGAGAGAGTGCAAACACAGTCATTAGCAGACATTCTCCCAAGATTGCAACAGAGAGAAGGTTGTTGATAAAGCAACTGAAAAAGAACAGCAGGACATTTCTTTAAGTAAGTACTGCAAAGACTTTTGCTTCTGGACTGACATCAACAGGTAGAAACGTCTTCCTTTGTGTACGAGATGATTTCAGCAAGGTTTTCTCAACCTATCTGTAATAATTTCAATTTTACTGAAGTTTCTTCATATGACATTTGGTCAAATTATTGCCATAATGTTGAGGTTGTCACCTCTTTCATTTATGTTTAAACTAAAACTACAATGGCATCTAGAGCCGAATCATTCTGATGGAACCCAGACTGTATTAATGAGAAAGATGTTGGTAAGTAATACTAAATAGAACTGCACTTTCATTATCTTATTAAGAGGAGGCAGAAGAAGCAGTAACTTGTCCGAAAAGATTGAAGCTCCTTTTCTTTTGTGGATTTTCCATTTAGCTGATTAAACATCTGTTAGGATGAGTTGTACAACTTGGCTAAAAGTACAGTCAATTATGGATTATCAAGTTTCAAGTTTAATTGTCATTTAACTATGTATGAATATAGGCAAACAAAACTGTGTACCTTTGGGGCCAAGATGCAAAACACATTACCAACAATACACAGCACACTGCTCATAGCACAAAGCACAAATAGTGCGTACTTCAGAAAAACATAGTCACAAAGAAAAGAAAGTATAGCCCAAGTCCTCAAGGTTTCCTGGTCTAGCTTGTTTTTCTAACATGCGAACACTGGATGGCAGGACTTTGAGGCATGTGGGTCTTGTTCCTGTATCAAACAAGGCAACACAGCTCTCTCACTGTTGGTCTCACCAATAAAACAGTGAACTGGGCTTGCAGTATTCTCAGTCCAACAGGGTCTTATGATCACAATAAAAACATCCAAGACTATCACTTGAACATCACTTTGCACTGCGCACTGTCTCAGCACATCGGAATGCAACAAGTCCGGATGTCAACACAATAATGGTACACAATATGTCCGGCTCCATCACTACTGACTGATCAGATAGTCCTGTAGTTTTTGATGTTATTAGTGTTGTGTATTTAATATGTCAGTAATATTTGCGTAATCTTGTAGAGATATATTGTTTGATTAAGCATTCTTGTTTGTTTAAATAATTGATTACTTATTATATGTAAAAATGTGTGAATTGATATCTCATCATGCTACCAGTTCTTAAGGTGAGCCTGAAGATAGTCACACATTCCAGTCTCAGATGTCTTTCTTTGAATTAGTTTAATGTTTTGAAGTTACAAAACATAACATTGGAGATGAGCTATCTTTAAAACAAACCCGAATCAGCAATTGACTTGTTGAAGCACAGTGAGACAGTAGAACTAAAACAAAAACAGCGCGAGGAATGGGGAATAAAAAACGCTGGCCAGCAGTGCAGAAATGGATGAGTTTTAAACAAAAAAGCAGCGCAATATATGTCCTTTGGAACGGAAGACACGATCGAGTTTTTTTTTAAAAGGCAGTAAACAGAAGAATTTGAGGTTCATAAACAATGAGTACCAGGTGATAATAATCATGAAAGAAGCAGAAATAGCTGACTACATTGGAAAGATTAACACATTTGATTGCACAACTAATAATTGGATTTTATATACTTAGCAAATTGAAGCAAATTAAATAGCTAATAAGAAATGAGTACACACGAGGAATTCTGCAGCTGCTGGAAATTCAAGCAACACACATCAAAGTTGCTGGTGAATGCAGCAGGCCAGGCAGCATCTCTAGGAAGAGGTACAGTCGACGTTTCAGGCCGAGACCAATTTAGTTAAGTACCAATTTAGCTGAGTGCATTAGGTTTAAAGGCATACAGTTAGTTTCGAAGATTAACTGCTCCAACCAAACCAGAAAAAAATGTGCTTTGCTGATTTTGCAAAAGTAATGCAAGAACACTTATAACTGAAACCATTGTTGATTGCAGAATACTTTAAGTTGCATAAGTGGAATCAAAATGAAAGGAAGTCCATTTCAGCATATGTGGCTGAATTGAACAATTAGTCTGAGCATTGTCAGTTCAGTATTGTGCTTAGTGATGCATTGAGAGATCATTTATTTTATGCAATCTTACAAGAAAACATTCAAAAACAGCTCCTAAATGAAGCACAGTTCACATTTAAAAGAGCTGTTAAAATTACTGTATCAATGGAAATTGCAGACAGAGATGCAATTGAGTTGCAGTCAGGAATGAAAGTGAGTGTAAATAAATGCAATGTCTAAACAGAAACAAGCCTGGCCAACACACATTGTGTTACTATTGTAGCAGGGGCTCACATTCAACAAACAAATGTGGGCTTACATGTGAAACTGGCAGAAAATGCAACAATGTAGGACTCCTACAAAAGGAATGTTGGGCAGATACAAATAAATGGAAGAGAAAAAAACTAAAAAAATCAAGTTACAGTCAAAAAGTGCAGTAATCTGCATGCTGTTGATGAAAAATCTGATAATGATGAGAATGACTAGGACCATGTAGCCTTGAGATTTACATGTGAAAACTAACAATAAACAAGCAATTTGGCATATACCAGATATGAACAACAAATTAATTGAAATGGAATTGGACACTGATTCAGCTGTTTCAGTCATTCCACAAAAACGTATTGTAACCCTTGGGTTCTCTCGGCTATGTAAGTCTAGGGAAGACAGCCTCTAGCCCCACCAAACATATGAGATTGAGGTGCAAAACCTCCTGTTTGTGTCGATGCTGTGTGATGTGTCACCCTGTTACAAATCAGTACCACAAAATAACAGACAGTACCCAATATGCAATTAAACAATTTAGTTTCATAATTCTTAATTTCACTAAAGGGTTAGAAAAGTAAAACAAAAAGAAAAGGGCCCATTTTAATGAAACAGTTTAATGTGCACAAGTTGGAGCTCACAGTTTCCCTTCTGCTGGTCCTCCACTGACTTACCTGGGCTTCATCGACTCACAGGCCCACTCCAAGTCCACCCCTTTCTGGTGTTTACAACCTCTCAGTTCTGTCATCCTCTTCCTCCATCTTCTGCCCAACAAAAGACCCAGATCCCCTCAGTCTCAGGCACACAACAAGAAAAAAAACACTCCCTTCATTGGACAGTGCACATTCCAAAGCCCCTGTTATCTCTAGACATAACCCAACTACTGCTGCTACAGAAGAAAACATTTCATTAGCAGTGAAACCTTTCCCAGGCTGTTACATGTTTTAATGGCATTTCAAAGATACTAAACTGAAGCCTGCCAATATCCAACTGATAACTTACAGTACACTAGAGAAAAGAAAATACATTCATGACAATGAAATATAACAACCAACTACTCACATTGAGCATTTATGTGGTAAAAACAGGATGTCCAGCATTGTGGGAAGTGGGTGTGACTGGTTGAGACAACAGCAACTTGATTGGAGGTCCATCCATAATTTACATGTCATATTCCCTGCAATGAACCTAACAGAAAGTGAATTAAGAAAGGTACTGATGATACTCCAACTCTCTCTCTGCCAAACACCACAAACAGTTGCCCACCATTGGACAAAGAGGTGTTGGTGCCAGCTTCTGTGCCTCTGGTTTGAAAGCAGATTGGACGAAGTTGTGAAGAGGACTCATAAAAGGTTAAAAGCAGTGGTCTAACTACAAAAATTTCGTAGGCAACATATCTGAGAGGGTTTCTGACATGTTAATCAGACAGCTACCTTCAAAAAGTGGCTTGATTTTAAGCTGCAAGAGTTTTCATGGAACTTCAGCAAAGTTGGAAGCATTTGGCTTTTGTAAGCATAAAGAAGCAAAATCTTTTCTGCATGCATTAAGGTTAATTCATGGATTACAAGTGGGAGACAAAGAACTGCATGTCAAAGTAGATGCAAAGTCCAAAACCCAGTTGAATGAATGGAAAGCCAAAAAGAAAGGAATCAATGGAGATAAAAAAAGAGGATTCGTCAGATGATGTTATAGATGTGGAAACCATGAGGAGAGATCAAATCATCAAGGGAGCAATAGAAGGATTAATAAGAAAATACTCCAGAGAATTAAATGCACTTTTCCAAGATCAAGGTGCACAAGCAGAAGAAAAAGGAAAGAGAAGAAAGGTGTCCAGAGCTGTCAGAACCACTTCCTGCAGATTGAGTCAACTCTTACAACTACCATGGAAGAGGCTCCAGAAGCTGAGATTGTTTACAGCCACAAATCTCACCTGCCAAACAGAATGACTTCCCTTGTCAGGAAATATATTATCCCATGAGAGTAAAAACGCCTCCACAGTGATTAAATCTTTAGGGCTGTATGGACAATCTAAAATTTACAATGCTGTAGTTGCCTGTTTTTTGGTGGTTGCATTATATTTAATAGTTCAGTAATATTTAAGTAATATTGTCTGTGTGTGTGTATATATATATATATATATATATATATATATATACACACACACACATACATATATACATACATACAAGCGAGTTTAATTAAGCATTTTTGGTTGTTTAACTAATTGATTACGTGTTATATGTAATATAAGTAAATTCCATCTATCATCGTGCTGTCAAGCAATATGCATACGTTTTGCTTGAAGTAAATCCAAAGTTAGACCCACATTTCAGACTTCTGTGTCTTCCTTTGAATTAGTTTAAAATTTTTAAGTTACAAAGCATAATACTTAGTATCTAGCGGTGATATTCAATCATAAAGGAGACATGCAGGATTAACAAATGCACCTTTGATTGAACCCGGAGTGGCCATTGCATCCGAGTACTCCACCAGAAATGTAATATATCTTCATCTTTACAGTCAGAATGTTTTAGAATTCATAGATTCTGTGTGCACGACAATTTCTTTATAATACTGGAGTAATCACTTCAGTTAAAGATTGACTTCTAAAATAGTGGATCATAGAAAGAGTAATATTTTGAAATGTTTCCAGAACAGAGACTCAGGGTACAGTCATATTCATATTTTTAAAAGTGGAAGACCAAGATAAAATGCAGTTAAGACAGATATTCATATATATTTGACTTCTAAACAGGGATTTTGAATTCATATGTGCAAACCCAGGCTAAAGCACTATGAATCTCAGGTTAGGCCTCTTCTGGAATAAATTCCAGGTAGAGACAAGGGACTGCAGATGCTGGAATCTGGAGCAAAAAAAGCAAACTGCTGGAGGAACTCAGCTCCTGATGCAGAGTCTCAATGCAAAATGTTGAATATCTTTCTGCCTGAGCTGCCTGAACCATAGAGTTCCTCCAGCAGTTTTCGGTTTGTTTTTATAATTCTAGGGATCTCTTTCTGGGAGGAATGATGACCCTTGAAGTCTCTTGAATCAAAAAATGTCATGATGACATTTTACACAACTACACAAGCAACTATAGACAATATTTTTTCTCTATTTTGCCATTTTATGTAAGCTGGTTGGAGCAAACAGTAACAGATGAAGTTTGGTGTTAAGCATATTTTATCACAGTGTCACAAACTAACAGATGTTTATGTCTGTTTGTACATATGGAAGTCATTCTTCTGGTTGCTGGAATGTGTAATAGAGTTTTCTCTCTTTCAAAGTAACATACACATTGGTATTTTCTCTATTGGGCTGCAATCTTTTCTCTTATACCTCCTGGAGACTCACAATGATAACATAACATCACTACATCATTGAATGCCATAATGTATGTGGGTGTGAATGCGTTCTTGGAATGCAATCAAAGCAGAGCAGAGCACACAGAGAAATATAAACATATAAGGAGAGCTACTAGAAAAGTGCAAATATTTTTTCAGTCCTTTAACCACACTGAAAATGTATTAATGCATTATATTCATAGATCCTGTTTTGGAGCAGAGACATAGACATCGGTACAGAGCATATTAAATTGGAACCACTGAGAAAATCTACTCGTATTCAAACCATTCTTATTAAAATATATTATATCAATATTGATATCACAGATAATAATAAACCAATCCATTAATTTACAGAAGATCCAGTCTTTAACTGACATCCTAATTGTCAATTAAAATCACTGGAACCTACATTTATCAATAAAAATCATTATTATTAAGAATGCTAGCTGTGTGATATTTACCCCAGCTGCAGCTACTTGGCACAATGACTCCTTAAAAATTTGGACAATATTTGTACTGAAACTGACAAGTTATATTGGAGTGTCTATTTTTCTGGCTTTGGGACAAATAATAGTCATATAGTCATAGTCATAGTCATACTTTATTGATGACAGGGGAAATTGGCTTTTGTTACAGTTGCTCCATAAATAATAAATAGTAATAGAACCATAAATAGTTAAACAGTAATACGTAAATTACGGCAGTAAATTATGAAATAAGTCCAGGACCAACCTATTGACTCAGGATGTCTGACCCTCCAAGGAAGGAGTTGTAAAGTTTGATGGCCACAGGCAGGAATGACTTCCTATGATGCTCTGTGTTACATCTCGGTAGAATGAGTCTCTGGCTGAATGTACTCCTGTGCCCATCCAGTACATTATGTAGTGGATGGGAGACATTGACCAATATGGCATGCAACTTAGACAGCATCCTCTTTTCAGACACCACCGTGACAGAGTCCAGTTCCATCCCCACAACATCACTGGCCTTATGAATGAGTTTGTTGATTCTGTTGGTGTCTGCTACCTTCAGCCTGCTGCCCCAACACACAACAGCAAACATGATAGCACTGGCCACCACAGACTCATAGAACATCCTCAGCATCGTCCAGCAGATGTTAAAGGACCTCAGTCTCCTCAGGAAATAGAGACGCTCTGACCCTTCTTGTAGACAGCCTCAGTGTTCTTTGACCAGTCCAGTTTATTGTCAATTCGTATCCCCAGGTATTTGTAATCCTCCACCATGTCCACACTGACCCCCAGGATGGAAACAGGGGTCACCGGTACCCTAGCTCTCCTCAGATCTACCACCAGCTCCTTAGTCTTTTTCACATTAAGCTGCAGATAATTCTGCTCACACCATGTGACAAAGTTTCCTACTGTAGCCCTGTACTCAGCCTCATCTCCCTTGCTGATGCATCCAACTATGGCAGAGTCATCCGAAAACTTCTGAAGATGACAAGACTGTGCAGTAGTTGAAGTCCGAGGTGTAAATAGTGAAGACAAAGGGAGACAATAGCAAAATAAATAAATGATAAATACCAAGAACATGAGATGAAGAGTTCTTGGAATTGATTCCATTGATAGTGGGAACATTTCAATGATGGGGCAAGTAAAGTTGAGTGAGGTTATCCCCTTTAGCTCAAGATCCTGATCGTTGAGGGGCAATAACTCTTCCTGAGCCTGGTGGCATAAATCCTAAGGCTCCTGCACCTTCTTCCTGATGGCAGTAGCAAGAAGAGAGCATCTTTTGGATCGTAGGGGTCCCTGGCGATGGATGCTGTTTTCCTGCAACAGCATTTGATATAGATGGGCTCAATGGTTGGGTGGTTGTTGCCTGTGATGGACTGGGCCGTACCCATTACTTTTTGTAGGACCTTCTGTTCAAAGGCATTGCTTTTACCATACCAACCTGTGATGCAGCTTGTCAATATACTCTCCACTACGCATCTACAGAAGTTTGTCAAAGTTTTAGTTGACATGCTGAATCTCTGCAAACTCCTTAGCAAGTAGAGGTGCTTCCATGTCTTTTTCGTAAATCGTGGGGCTATGAGACCTCCTGGCGTACTTGGCCATAGCTTGTTGTATATTTGGACCTTTAGAAGACCTTTGACAAGGTGCCACACATGAGGTTGCTTGCTAAGTTAAGAGCCCATGGTATTACAGGGAAGTTACTGACATGGTTAAAACATTGGCTAATTGGTAGGAGGTTAAACAAGGAGGTCAACTGGGGGGTTCATTGCCTGGGTCAGGTTGAGTCCATTGGGCCTCTTTAACTATGGATTCAATCTCCCAGGTGAGGGCAGCCACAACAGAGGATGGTGGAAGGATGGTATCAGGGTTGGAAGGGTCCTTCTCCGAGATGTATGGACGAGAGAGAGCATCTGGCTTTCTGTTCTTGGAACCAGGACGATAGGTGAGGGTGAAATTGAAACGGCCAAAAAACAGTACCCAACGGTCTTGGTGAGAGTTAAGGCGTTTAGCTGTCTGGATGTATGCCAGGTTCTTATGGTCTGTCCAGATGATGAATGGATGTCCTGTTCCCTCCAGTCAATGCCTCCACTCCTCCAAGACGAGTCTGACATCCAGCAACTCCCGGTTCCCAATGTTGTAGTTCTGTTTGGCGGGAGATAGATGGAGAGAGAAGGATGTGCAGGGATGGAGGTTTTGGTCTGGGACGGAGCATTGAGAGAGGACCACTCCCACCCCAGAGTTGGAGGCATTGACTTCCACAATAAATTGACGAGAGGGGTCAGGTTGGACCAGGATGGGAGCGGAGGTGAATCGCCTCTTCAGCTCTGAGAAGGCTAAGTCCACTTTGGGGGTCCAGTGAAAGGGGGTCGCAGGAGAGGTGAGCTGAGTAAGGGGCGCTGCTACCCAGCTGTAGTCCTCAAAGAAGCGACGGTAGAGGTTGGTGAACCCCAGAAATCACTGGAGTTGTTGAGCGTTGTGGGTTTTGGCCATTCTGCCACCGCCTGGATCTTTCCAGGATCCGCCCTCACCTGCCCGCTCTCAATGATGTACCCCAGGAAACTGGCAGAATGGGCATGGAACTCGCACTTCTCTGCCTTAACAAATAGCTTGCTCTCCAAAAGCCTCTGAAGAACCCAGCGGACATGTTGGGTATGCTCCTGGAGATTACAGGAGAAGATCAGGATGTCATCCAGATAAATAAAAACAAATCAGTTAATAAAGTCCCGAAGGATGTCATTTACCAGAGCTTGGAAAATTGCGGGAGGATTGGTCAGGCCGAAAGGCATCACCAGGTATTCGAAATGACTGAGGGGGGTGTTAAAAGTTGTTCTCCATTCGTCTCCCTCCCTTATCCTGACCAGGTGATAGGCATTCCGCAAGTCCAATTTAGAGAAAACTGTGGCTCTGTGAAGGTGCTCGAATGCTGAGTTGATAAGGGGCAGGGGATACATTCTTTATGATGATGTTGTTCAGACCACGGTAGTGAATGCATGGGCACATTTTCCCCACAAAGAAGAGACCAGCGCCTACAGGGGAAGATGAGGGTCGGATAATGCCAGCCTCGAGGGAGTCATTTACGTAAGTTTCCATAGCTCTAGAGGTGGTGGACGACCAGTTCTTTCTCTATGGCGTTCTCGGAGGTGATTGTCCAACCTGGTGGCCAGGGAGATCAGGGAATCCATGCTGTCGGCGTCGTCTCTTGCCACCAACTCGTCCTTTACCAGGTCGCTGAGTCCATTCCAAAAAACCCCCTGGAGTGACTCATTATTCCACCCTGAGTCGGCCATTAACGTCCGGAACTCCATGGAATATTCGGCATCACTGCGGGAGCCCTGGCGGAGAATGAGTAGAGGCTTGGCGGCGTCTTTACCATGGATAGGATGGTCAAAGATCTTTCTAATTTCCACAATAAAAGTGGTGAAAGAAGAGCAGATATCAGGTCGGTTGTCCCAAACTGCTGTGGCCCACACTAATGCACTTCCCCGCAGCAACCCCATGATATTAGCAATTTTTGACTTATCTGTGAAGTAAGTTGATGAATGCTGTTCAAACACCAGGGAGAAATGAAGGAGGAAGGCCTGGCACTTTCCCAAATTTCCTGCGTAGTGCTCCGGCTCAGGGACGCGAGGCTCTCTGGGCGGGGGTGTTGGTGACACATGAGGGGTTGCAGCTATAGGCCGTCTGGGCTGGTTAGACAGGGTCGACTGTACCTCTTCCTAGAGATGCTGCCTGGCCTGCTGCGTTCACCAGCAACTCTTATGTGTGTTTCAGGGGTGGGTTGAGTATGTACTGGGTCTTTCTTTTTTTATATGTTAAATTTAAAATGGCTTCTTTGTTATGTTATACTTGGGAATGCTTCTTTGTTATGTTAAGTGCTGAGAAAGTCCTTCCCACTAACAGTTTGTTGAATCACGTTACTGATAAGAGGATGTTATGAACCAATTGGGATAGTTGTTATTGTTTTGGTGTATTTGAAGATACTGTATATGCGGGGTTTTGGGGCAGAAGGCGGGAGAGCGAGACAGAGGATGGACCAGATGCTGTGATGTCCGCTAATGGGGTCGAACCCCGAGGAGGGCGTTCGGCGAGGAGACAGAGACGAACTCATGTGGAGTGTCTGGTCGACCACCATTGTTGGTCCCAGGCGTCCGGTCGAGGTGGTCTGAGGGGTCGCAGGGTGAAGAAGAAGGTGCTTGAACTCCAACTGTTTTGTGCATGAAGAGATTGAACTTTGATAAGTGTGGTGCCTTTCATTTTCCTTTTATATTTTATTCTCTGTTAATTATGTAGTTCCAGTAATATCTGTAAACTGTAAATTATTTAATCGTATCTGGTATATTGTCTGTTATTTGGGTGGGGTGGGGTACATCACACAGCATCCACACAAACTAATTACCCGAGGGTTGCTTCCTTAGACGACAGCGAGCCTAGCGACCCTGAGGGTGGCCAGGGGTCTACATTTGTGTGGGCTTTGTCTGGAATTGGGTCTACTGGTATGCTGTGTGGATGCCCTGTTTAAATCTGTAATGTGTATCTCTGCGGGTTATTTGCTGGTGATTGCTGTATGTGTGGTGGGTGAGGTCTTTGTTCGAGTTCAGGCTGGCAATGACGAGTTGGAGGTGGCACTCGGGGCTGTTGATGCGGTTGGGAGAGAGAGGAAAGAGTGGTCTGATTTGGAGGTAGGGTCTGCGAATAAATGTTCTAGCTGTGGCAGGCTCCACCTGGCGCTTGGGATAGCGTCCACCCCAAGAGGGGCGGAGACATGCGAGACGTGGGCAGAGCGGATCTCTCAGTTGTTAGATGAGTGGCAGTGCTCGGTTGAGGGAGAGCGACAGGGATTGTTTGAAAGTTTAAGTAGGCGGGCTGGTGACGGTGTTGGCGCTCTCAGGTTCACTTACACCGTAGTGACAGCTGTCAGTTACTTAAAAGGGGGGGGAAAGTTTTCAGTGTGTTTTCTCTGGCTAGGAGGGCAGCTAAATTGCTTGTAGTGCCAGGGGGATCATTTCAGGGGATCATGCCCCTCCTTCAGTTGTTCAGCTGATGAGAGAGGTGTCAGGAAACTTAGTGGAGGCCCAGTGGGGGAACGGCTTGGGTTCTCTGGGGAAGCACGTTCCCAGCAATGTACCAATGAACTTCCGAAAGGAAAAGACCCTATTCCTGAAGGCTTAGAGGGACCATGCCCCAGGGTGTCGTTATGGATAGAGGGAAGCGATGCTAAAGCCATCCTCAACCCCGGGGCGCAGGTCAAATTGTTGTACAGTTCGTTTTACAACCGGTGTCTGAAGCATTTACCCTTGACAACCGCAAGGGCACCGGAGATTTTGGGTACCAGTGCCAGTAGTTATCCAGAAGACGACGATTAGTTAATGACCCCTGAGTTCATGGGGGCATTGTCTGGGCACCCAGCATGTCGAGTTGCTTCTGAGGACGTGTGTAGCAGCCTTGAGCCGGTACGGAATTTAAGCGAAACTCTGCGGTGGTAAGGCCTGGGGAAAGTAGCTGAGGGTGAGACCCTCTTAGTAGATGCTCCGAACTACCACGAGGGAGGGGAGTTGACCGCTGAAGACACCTCAGTGAGAGAGAGGTCGCGGCAACTGGACCCTGGCGCCGTGGAAGATGGAGGCAGCGTGTGTGTGGATTATGCGACATGGTTTAATGTCCTGGATCTGAGGAGTGGATGTTGCCAGATCCCGAGGAGTGCGGCTGTCGAGCCGAAGACGGCCGTTATTAGTTCCCTCGGATTCTTCCGATCCGAAAAGATGCCCAAGGGCATATCTGGAGCCCCTGCATCCCTCCCGCGGGGCGTGAGGAAGACCATGGGGGAAGTGAAGGTGTGTGGAGTTTTGGCGTATGTGGATGACCGCCTGGAGCTTGGATTCGCCTGGGGGGACTATGAAGCGAGGCGAGTGGCTGAGTCCGGATGACAGAAGCGAAGTGTCACATGTGGAGGAGTTTTTGGCCGGAGGAGTTTGGTGCAATGTGAGAAAAATGACCCGACGTACCAGTTGAACTTCCTGGTGTTGGAACAGACGGTGGTGGACCTGGGGATGGAAACCCAGGTCGTCAATCTGAATGAGACACAGGGGAGAGAGGGGATTTGCACTGCTGAACTGAGTGCTCAGAAATGCCGGCCGGAGACTGAGTGCCGCATTTGTGGGACAACCATTGCAGACTTGGAATTCACGCTCGTCAACATGGAGAAGGAGCAACAGAATTCTGAGCCGACACTGTGGTCATGTACTGATGAATCAATCCAGCGAGAAGAAACAATAACCCACCTTCGAAGGGATCAGCAGATACTCAAGACGTCGATTCAGAAAAGATTGGAAGACTTACAAGTTGGGGAAGATCAAGGAAGTGTTCTAACTAAGGCCGACAGAAAACCGAGAGCCCAGGGAGAGGAGTTTGACTACACTCCCGAGGAGGTGACGAAATGGAGGACAGATCTCAGAAAAGGGAGGCAGATGCTTGAAAGGAACCTGAAGATGACTATCGCGAGTTTAAATGAACTGGAAAAACTGAAAGTTGACCCGGAAGACGTGATCAGGAAGGAAAAACTGGAGGCTGACCATCCTTTAACTGCTGCTTTTCAGGTCAGGGTGGAAGAAGCTGGTGGGGTAACTGCGTCCCAGATTGAGATGGCCAGGAACCCTGAGTCAGAACTGCGGAGGCTATGGTGAGAGTTGAAGGAGTCCCTGAAGAAGCTGACGTCTCGACTGCAGGAGGCTGAAGGGGTAGCCCCGGCTAAATGTTTCAGTTTGGAGAAACCTAAACAGCAGCTACCGATCGAGGGAATGAGGAAGAATACGGAATTGAAGGATGATGTGCTGCACATGTGGTACCTGCTGCCTTTCGCTAACTTCCCGGTGATTGAGGAAGAGACCATTGGCCCTTCTCCCACTGAGTCAGGTGTAGTGGGGAGGGCTAACTGTGGGCAGTCTGAGTTATGGCAGGACCGGGAAGGATGAGAGGCGGGGCCCTGGACACGGGACAGGGGGCTCCCAGCTGTAGTGGTGGCCTGAGTGAGAGAGGAGTTGGCAAGCAGGCCCGAGGTATCCCTAGTAGTGTCTGAGCCTCTTGGGTTTAGGTGAGGGGGAACGGAGGTCTCGGAAGGTTAAGAAGCTCCCAGATAGGTTGGCCTATTTAGAGCCCACGGGACGGGCGTAGGGTCCACTGTTTGGGGAGCACTGTCACTGTGTGTATCTGTGTATGTGTGTGTTGTGTGTCTTTAGGACTGGTTGGCGAGTTATTTAGAAGTCATGAGGGCATGACATTTATTTGGTTGGGGGAGAGTGTACGGGGTCTTCCTTTTTTTTGTATGTTAAATTTTAAATGGCTTCTTTGTTATGTTAAATGCTGAGAAAGTCCTTCCCGCTAGCAGTTTGTTGAATCACATTACTGATAAGAAGATGTTATGAACCAATTGGGATAGTTGTTATGGTTTTGGTGTATTTGAAGATACTGTCTGCGCGGGGTTTTGGGGCAGAAGGCGGGAGAGCGAGACAGAGAATGGACCAGGTGCTGTGATGTCCACTAATGGGGTTGGACCCCAAGGAGGGCGTTCAGCGAGGAGATGGAGACGGACTCGTGTGGAGCGTCTGGTCGACCACCATTGTTGGTCCCAGGCGTCTGGTTGAGGTGGTCCGAGGGTGAAGAAGAAGGTTCTTGAGCTCCAACTGTTTTGTGCACGAAGAGATTGAACTTTGATAAGTGTGGCACCTTTTATTTTCCTTTTATGTTTTATTCTCTATTAAATACATAGTTCCAGTAATATCTATAAACTGTAAATCATTTAATCGTATCTGGTATATTGTCTGTTATTTGGGCGGGGTGGGGTACATCACACAGCATCCACACAAACTAATTACCCAGTTTGGCGGGGCCGAGGCTGTTTCCCTAGATGACAGCGAGCCGAGCGACCCTGAGGGTGGCCGGGGGGATACAAGTAAAATGAGTGGAGACACGGGTCCACCTGGTTACCGATCTGCATGACGTGAGCAGACAGGGAATGGAGGTTCTCCATGACCTCCCGGAGAAGTTGGTCGTGCTGTCCCAGTAGCGTACCCTGGCCGGCGAGGGCTTGTTGAAGTGTGTTTGTGTCCGCTGGGTCCATGGTGGTCAGATCGTTCTGTTGCAGAGAATGTGTAAAACAAATGCAGGACACTGGCACGGAGATAGAGTTAGGATGCAGACGAGGGTGTGAGCGAGGCTGGAACCTGACACGAAGCGTTACTGGAGTTGAACGGCAAACGGAAAGGCAAGCGGAAGGCAAGCCTTATCTTGACATGGAGCGTTGCTGAGCTGACAGCAAATGGAAAGGCAAATGGCAGGCAATACTTATCTTGACACGGAGAGACAGAGTTACACAGGTAAACCTCGGTATGGAAGTAAAACTTAGAATACACAATCCTAAGCGGCCGGGAATGTAAATTACCAGACTGGCTAAAGCAACAATCTGGCTATGAGTGGATGCAAAGCAGGAGTTTTTATGCTGCAGGTTTTAAATGAGAATCAGGTGCTGCAATCAAGGAGCCCGGGAGAACACAGGGAAAAGGGAATTAGGAGAATATGAGGAATTAGCGATTGAGACCATGACATGGTCATGCACTTTGGTAGTAGAAATAAATGTGCAGACTATTTTCAAAAGAGGGAGAAAATCCAAATATCTAAGATGGAAAGGGACTTGGGATTCCTTGTGCAGAACAACCTAAAGGTTAACTTGCAGGTAGAGTCAGTGGTGAGGCATGAATTTAGAAGGATGGGGGGTGGTAGATCTCGCTGAAACCTTTCAAATGTTGAAAGGCCTCGACAGAATAGATGTGGAAAGGATGTTTCCCATGGTGGGGGAGTCTAGGACAAGAAGGTGCAGCCTCAGGATAGAGGGGTGTCTATTTAAAACAAAGTTGTGCAGAAATTTCTTTAGCCAGAGGGTAGTGCATTTGTGGAATTTATTACCACAGGCATTATCAAGAACCTATCAGGCTCTGCCTTAAATACACCCATTGACCTGGCTTCCATAAAGGCAGAGCCTGATAGGTTCTTGATTGGACATGGCACGGTTATGAAAGAAAGCCAGAGGGTGGGGCTGAGGAGGGGAAAAAAAAGATCAGCCATGATTGAATGGTGGAACAGACTCGATGGACCAAATGGACTAATTCTGCTCCTGTATCTTATGGTCTAATGTACTTAAATGAGGTGTGAAATATACTAGACAGCCATTCAGGAAGCAGGCAAGATGTGATGTGAGTGGACCAAGCAATAGGAACATAATACTTACAGAGTGGTGAGAGGTCCAAACTAATCTCCCCAAATAGACCCATCCCAGAGATGATCATGGTCATATCTGATGGATTGTCAGCCATCTTTCCTATCCTATCATTAAATCCCATCTATAAAGCAGAAAGTATTTTGATTTCTCAGATGATTCATTACTTCTGCACCTCCTGTGCCTGCATGTACATTTATATTGATACTGAACCAGGCTCTGTCCTTTTCTCATTGCTGCCATCAAGGAGGAGGTACAGGAGCCTGAAGGCACACACATACTGAACCCATGTATACTGCTTCACTACTGTTTTAAGTTTGTTTGCTGTCTTTTTGCATTAGTTATTTAATTTAATTGCATAACAATAGCTTCATCTGAATGGCTGTCTAGTATGTATGTTCTTATTGTAGGTTGTACTTTTAAAAAAATTAATATGTATTTTATTGCACTGTACTGCTGCTGCAAAACAAAAAAAAAATTCATGGTATATGCCAATAGTGTTAAACCTCATTCTGATTCTAATTCTCAATAAAGGCTCTTTGCATCCACTGCTCCAGGTTCTGCGACTCTTCAGCTACAAACACCTCTTTATTCACATACATCATAAATGCTATTTGTATTTAGTTGTTTTATTTGATGTTCAAAGAGAGAGTATGAATTAAAAATAACTTAGAAAGTTTATTTATTGGGAAGTGCTGAACTATACAAGGTACATTTAAACATTTCAACTTAAACATTGGACATTCTTCTCTCTGCAGCTTCATATATAGTTTCCAGAGTACACAGAAGTGCAGAGGGGAAAAACATTGATAAACTTTCTTTAAAATAGCTCTCTCAGCTGCGTACTTTTGGGAAGGGCTCTATAACATAATCAGTGTTGAACACTGAGTTATTTTTCTGCTGTACGACTGAAGCTTAGCCGAGGCCAACCAATGTTATTTGACTGTTATCCATCAGGCTAAAACCAAAGTCTTTTATATTCAAAGCAAACCAGTTCTGGTAGAAATATTGTACATACGAGGGGTGACTGGTAAGTTTGTGGCCTAAGGTAGAAAGAGACAATTTTAGAACACCTAGCACATTTATTTTTCAACATAGTCCCCTCCTACATGTACACACTAAGTCCAGCGGTCGTGAAGCATGAGTTATCCAGCTTTCGTTACATGCACGTGCAGTTGAACTCTTTGAGTGAAAATGCAGAAAGTTTGAAGTTAGTAACTCATCTCCTTCTACCTTAGGCCACAAACTTAACAATCACCCCAGCTGTGGACCACTTCTGGAGGTCCAAGACGCCGACTTCTACAAAGAAGGGATCTGTATTCTCCACGACTGCTAGATTAAGTGTGTAAATGTAGGAGGGGACTATGTTGAAAAATAAATGTGCTGGTTTTCTAAAATTGACTTCTTCTGCCTTAGGCCACAAACTTATCAATCACCTCGTGTATTTATGCTACTATAGAATTTATTTTAAAATGGTCCATAGGGTGCATATGACTAAGGATAAGTTGTCTCGTTTTTATTTAGATATATCTCCGTATTGTGATAAATGTAATAATGGAGAAGCTTCACTCATTCATATGTTTTGGACATGTCCAAGTCTTGGAAAATATTGGAAGGAGGCTTTTCAAACCTTTTCAATACTTTTTAGAGTAAATTTCGAGCCTAAACCTTTAACTGCTTTATTTGGTATTGTTGGAGGAAAGAATATTATTTTTGGAGCCATCTGATTAACACATTTTGGCTTTTATGTCTCTAATGGCTAGAAGGACGCTTTTGCTTAAATAGAAAGATGTGGCCCCTCCTATTCATGCCCAATGGATACGTGATGTCATGTCATGTTTAAATTTAGAGAAGATTCGATGTTCAATCTTTGAATCGAATCAAGACTTTCAAACGTTGTGGGGACCTTTTCTGAATTATTTTCAAAAACTTTGAATTGTTGTTAAGTCACAGATGATGACTAACAATCTTTTTTTCTTTTTTTTCTACAAATCAGCTTTGGTCTTGGTAGTGGGTTAGATTTTTTAATATAATAAAATTATTATTTTTCAATGTTACGAACTAATTGACTTGTACGAATATAGGATAAGGAGTCTTTCTATGCGATTTAGTTTAATGAATTGACATACATATTTTTACCTGTACTCTGTATTCTTATATATATAAATTAATAAAAAATATTGGAAAGAGAAAGAGGATTTAATAAATTGCTCGCTATAACTGTCAATCATTCTCCTTATTCATATAAGAGAAATATATGCTTTCTATCCTCTCTATATCTGTGCTTTTTAATTTTATTGACATCATCTTTAATCCCCATTAGATTCTTGTGTATAAAGAAATCAGACCCTCGCAAGTCTTTCCAAACTAAAATCCACACAAGCTTCTAATAACCTTGAAAAATGCTGTACCTGTTTCAGACATAACATGAACTTGTACTGTGGAAATTCTAGATGTGAACAAATTTAGGATTTCATGCAGTTTTAATTTAAATTGTGACTTTTGTTTTCTATTCCTTTTTTTCAGTCAAGGAATTAAGCTCCAATTATTGCTTTATTTGCATTATCAGCTGTGCAACTACTGCAAGCAATACTGGATCTCTATATTCTTTTATCTTAATATCTTCAAAGAATTCATAGTAAGCAATCAGAGAATAAGCCATACTCCTGAATATATATTAACTGATGAAAGTTGCTGAGAGTTTTAACCATATTTGTTGATTTTCTTGGCACTTTCAGCACAGATTTGCTCTAATTTGGTGTTGTTTCAACACTCTGTCACTCCATTCAAGGGAGAACAGGATACAAAATCGGTTTGTGTCAAAATGAGAGGTTAATCAAAAACATTCACCACATTCCTTAAAAAAGTATTGACAAATCCAACAAGGACAAATGAACAGTGTGATTTGTTTCTGGACAATGAAGAAGAGAAAATATGTTGCCTGAAGCTAGGCAAACACTTGAGAAACAGTGGTTGTAAAATAATTAGATTCAAATTGGCAATAAATGAAAGGAAAGGAAGAATAAAGGAAAAGTTATTGAAATGTTCTATTTTTCATTGATGTAAAATATAACATAGCCTAAGTTAATTAGTTTGGAATTGGCAGCCAACTATCTGGCCCAGTAGGGAAGCTACTTCACCATGAAATTAATATAATTTAGGTTAAATATATTTCTACTTTGAGTCAATAGGAATATGCCAATGCAGTGAACTCAGTATTTTTTAAAAATAACTGTAGATGGTGAGTATTGAGGAGGAATGCAAACCATGATAAAAATAATATAACAATTAAAAGAGAAAGAAAAATGAATGGGCATGTGGTGGATTGAGATGGCATATGAAGCTAGCTCCAATACTCAACATGACAGGTTTTGCCAGGAGATTTAATAAGCATGTAAGAGGTTAACGAAAGAACATGAAGAAATTGATGTTGGCAAAGCCTTACTTTGTGTTCTTCAGCAAATGAATGCTACTTACTGACAGCTGCTTTAATGTTTCCTTGGGACTCTAAGTTTACATTTTCTCTAATCTGATATCAGTTTCAACACAATACCCTTCCTTTTGGCAAATGTGACTTCAGTGAGCAAGCCAAGCAAGAGAGAGACCCTGCAAACAATCAGATTGAAAAGAATCTCATTGAAAGCTAATGGCAGAATTTTGTCTTTGGTCTCTGTTGCTGAATGTGTGTAAGAACAACTGCTGTGGGCTGCACGCCCCTCTGCTCATTTAGATCCAGTTCAACTGATGTCCAATAGGTGAGTACAACTGGTGACCAATATTCTGGCATGCATTAAGTCCCTTGCTAACAGGTTTAAAATCCTCTACATCAAAATGAATAAACTAGAATTAATTAAAAAAGACAGAAAAGAAAAGAAAAACACAGAGAATTAGGAGATGAATCAATCAGATGCTGCTCAATCAAATCAGAAAGCATCACTGGAGGTAAACGAACAATCATCTCTTCAGGCCAAGAACCTTCAACAGGACTGGAAAGGAAGAGGGCAGAACCCCGAGTAAAAATGTTGGGGAAGTGGGAGTGGGAGCGGATTTGGTGGTGGGGATGGGGGATGAAGTAAGAAGCTAGGAGGTGATAGGTGGAAGATGTAAATGGCTGAGGAAGAAAGGATCTAATAGGAGAGGACAGTAGACTGTGGAATAAAGGGAAGGAAGAGGAGGGGAAATAGAGAGAGTTGATGGGCTGGTGAGGAGAAAAGTAATAGTGAGATGGTAATCAGAATGGGGAGTGGATAACTATTCAACAGATAAACAGCAGAAGATGCTGCTTCATCCATTCAGTAAGAGTTCATCCAGCAGCTTGTTGTTTCATTGTCTGCTGGAGAGGCAAGAAAGATGACAGACTTATTGGTTCTAAATGGAGAAGTGACAGCCTAGCAACTGTGTTGACTCTGCACACATTTGATAGACAAGAAAGCAGCTAAGCATTCAATAAACAACAAATGAGCCTGCTTTTCTCATATGCCAGGAATGTACCTTTGCCATACTGAAATATATCTGCAAATATTCAGAATATATTTGGAATGGACATTGGGCAATTTGTAAGGTTCCCTTATGACTACTTTTCAGTTAAGTAATACTCTATATAGAACATAGAACATAGAATAGTACAGCACAGTACAGTCCCTTCAGCCCACAATGTTGTGCCGACCCTTGAGCCCTGCCTCTCACATAACCCCCCACCTTAAATTCCTCCATATACCTGTCTAGTATTCTCTTAAATTTCACTAGTGTATCTGCCTCCACCACTGACTCAGGCAGTGCATTCCACTCACCAACCACTCTCTGAATGAAAAACCTTCCTCTAATATACCCTTGAACTTCCCACCCCTTACCTTAAAGCCATGTCCTCTTGTATTGAGCAGTGGTGCCCTGGGGAAGAGGCACTGGCTGTCCACTCCATCTATTCCTCTTTATATCTTGTATACCTCTATCATGTCTCCTTTCATCCTCCATCTCTCCAAAGAGTAAAGCCCTAGCTCCCTTAATCTCTGATCATAATGCATACTCTCTAAACCAGGCAGCATCCTGGTAAATCTCCTCTGTACCTTTTCCAATGCTTCCACATCCTTTCTATATTGAGGTGACAAGAACTGGACACAGTACTCCAAGTGTGGTCTAACCAGAGTTTTATAGAGCTGCATCATTACCTCGCGACTCTTTAACTTTATCCCTCGACTTATGAAAGCTAACACCCCATAAGCTTTCTTAATTACCCTATCTACCTGTGAAGCAACTTTCAGGGATCTGTAGACATGTACCCCCAGATCTCTCTGTTCCTCCACACTACCAAGTATCCTGCCATTTACTTTGTACTCTGCCTTAGAGTTTGTCCTTCCAAAGTGTACCACCTCACACTTCTCCGGGTTGAACTCCATCCGCCAAAAATGATTGATTGAATCCGCTACATATATAGTTTAAAATAGAACTTCATGAAATGTGATTGAGAGTGGTTGAAATCCAAAATACACTTGTGGATCCTACTCTGAGTTCACTTCCCCCTTTATGGTTGTATTCCCTCATACACCACTTCAAATACTCTTAATCTCTTTGTAACCTCAGAAACCCTTCCTTCATACCCACCTGGCTCTTTTTTGGCTCTCTCCTCCTTTTTCCTTTCTCCTTATCATTTCCCCTTCCTCCCCTTCCCTCCATATGGATGGATATATACAGAACCTGGTATAATTATATCATTAACATCTACAAGAGAACAAGTGGATCTTATAAACTTATGTCCATAACACAAGTCTATCATGATCATATAAAGACTGTTTATTGAAGCAGAAGAAATGGTATCAGACTCCAGAAATCCCCTACATGTACTATCTAGGAAGAGGGAACTATGGAATTCTTGTATGAGTAACCAAATCTTCCTTTGTTAAAATAACTTAGAGAAAGACTGTTTCTCTTCATATCAATAATATAACAGAAAGTAGTTACAACCACCTGGGTATGTTGTGAAAATGGCTGCATAATAAACTTGGTGAGAAAGAAAATATTAATTTGTTTATGAGAAGCAGTGATAACAATTTTCAAAAGAAGAATTGCAAACAATTCTTCTGCAGTGGGATTGGAATCAGCATACTGCAGGAACAAAAGTATATTTTCTAAGAGACTACAGAGAGAAAGGAAAAGATCTGTTGCAGTAATAATGCATGAAAAACACACTGATCATCAGCCAATGCATTTTTGATTGTAAATAAAATAATTATATGAATACAAGACCCACTATTTTATAACTTGATGAATTTTAAACTATCCTTTCAAATGGTGAGTGGGGATGAGATATCGTTTAAGGATAACTTGCTGAAAACCTTATCACATTGAAAATACACCTCTATAAAATATCTATGAGTGCTGGAAGAGTGAATAGGAAACTATCAGGATGTCTGAGGTAAATTAACAAGGCTAAGTACTGTTTTACAATTAACATCTATCTGAATGTAAAAGATAATGTCACAATGAACAATTATTTTGAAGGAACAAAAATAGTTTCAAATTTGATAGCATCGATCTGTGAAAATGTTTAGAGCACTTTTCCCTAGCTGATGTGGTGGAAGTGCAGATAGAGACTGAATTATTTATATTGCAAGCATAGATAAAGGACTACATATTGTTTTCTAATAATATAATCAGGAATCTGCTATAGAATAAGAACTGTGATCACAAAAAGACCCTACTGCTCTTGCAAGATTAAACTGGAAATACCAGGGTAAAGATATTTCAAGAAAACAAAAGTGGTGTTTCTGAAAATGGCTATTCCCATGTTATAATACAGATCTTAGCTTAATTTTGCAAAACATTGATAAATAGGATGACCAGCGATCAAAATATGTGTAATAGTAGAAATATTCTGAATGAAAGACAAATATAGCACAGACAAGAAACAATAAAAATTCAAAAGATCTATGAAATATGAAAGATGCATTGAAAATGTTACAAAAGTTATAAAACCTTTCATGGTCTGCAGAAACAGATGCATGCAGCACAACTGGAACAGTAATAACACTGGTTTGTAATGGAATAGAATAGATATGTTGATAGTACTCAAGCTAGTTTAGAACATCCATATTAATTATTTACATTGTGTCATCATTGATGCATGAGTTAACATAGAAATTTGACATCAGTAGGAGATAGTGAAAAGAACTACAAGGAAGTCATTATTTTTATTTCATCCACGGTGGCTTTGTGTGTCCACTATTTATCTCTCATGTGTTCATGTGCCCAATAATCTTCTGTGTTTCAACCACTAAAAATGCTACTTCTTCCTGACGCGCATCTAGCTAGTTTTCATAGATATAAAATGTCATAATATACGCAGTGAGGACAAGAGAGGAGGTCTGAACCTAAAGTAGGTCGAGTTTAGGAGGATGATGGAGCTTAAGAGAATGATGGCCCCGAACGGAGACTCCTTTGCTTGCGTCTTTGGCAACAGCTCTATTTCTATCTTTAATATCTCTATTTTTCCTTTCAGGCTTCTTTGGAAGACCTTGACCTGGAGTTACATGCTGACTACGGTTCTTTGTGGGAATGGGACCTGTTCTCAGGGTCTCACAACTGGCCGCTGTTTGGTCTACCAAGGATGCGGCCAAGAAGTCTAGCACGCCTTCAGGGGTTCAGGATTTTGTGGCTCCACCTTTCGTGGAGGCGGGCGGACTCAAAGTCAGTGCCTCCGCAGGAAATTGGTGTGGCGTGGGAGATGGAAGGTCAAAAGCAGCAAGTTGGCTGCTGACTCTGTTCCCAGAGACCCAGGTTCTTTGGGCACAGAGCTCGGAAAATCGACGCAACAGACTTTTAACTTCGTAAATCAGCGAATTGTTTGTTAAGTCTTCCCTCTTGCTGTGAAACAGGGACAACTCTTTTTCCCTTATTAGAGAGAGAGAGAGAGCCTGTGGTATGTCAAATTACCAGGTAAACGAGCAGTCTTTGGGGTACTTTAAGTCTGTATCTTTATTGATGCCTTGCTGCACGCTTGAGTGCTCAGTGGCGGGTGTCGATGCTTTTCTTGCTGGTGGGGGAGGGGGGATCATCACTTTGCTGCTGCTTATGTGTGGGAGGGGGGAGTTTGAGGGGCTTTGGGGTTCTAACATTTAATTCATTCTTTGGGACACTCCTCCGTGTTCATGAATGGTCGCGAAGAAAAAAAAATTTCAAGATGTATATTGTATACATTTCTCTGACATTAAATGTACCTTTGAAACCTTTGAAATATGTAGTACTTATTATTACATGATTTAATTCTACCCATAGTCAATTAAACCTGAATCAGGTTTACTTTCACTTACATATGCCATGAAATTTATTGTTTTGCTGCTGTAACAGTACAGTACAAAAATGGGTAAGTAGCTGTTCCTAAAATGCTGAGTGTGCATCTTCAGGCTCCTTTGCTTCCTCCCTGATAGTAGTAATGAGAAGTGGGAATGTCCTGGATTGTGAATGTTCTTATGCTGCATTCTTGGCGCAGTGTTTATGAAGATGTCCTTGATGGTGGAGAAACCAGTGTCTATATGGATGGAGCGGGCTGAGTCTATAACCCTCTACAGCTTTTTGCAATCCTTTGCATTGATTTCCTCATACCAGGCAGCAATGCAACTGGTCATAATGCTCTCCATGGTTTATCTCTGGAAATTTAGGAGTCTTTGGTGTTACTGATATTGAATGCTTGTTGCAACGTCGCTCAGCCAGGCAATTTATCTCACTCCTGTACACCTCCTCATCATTATCTGAGATTCTGGTAACAACAATTGTGTCATCATTGATGGTGTTTGAGCTCTGCTGAGCCAGATAATCATGAGTGTAGAGAGAGTAGAGAACTGGAAGATCTGTTTCATTACAGACTTGTTTCTTTCTCTGACTGGATAATTGTTCTTTAAAATATTCTTTTGGGACATGTAGTAAAAGCACTGTTGCACCCAACTGCTGCTGAGAATCTACTAATGAGTTTTCTCCTTAATCCACATTACTGGTTTTTTTCGGTATGGAGCCATGTAAAGAATAAAATACCGTCAAACACAAGGTTCATATAAAAACAATGTGCAACTTTAAGTCGTTAATCAAAGAATATATATATATTTTTTATCTTCTCATTCATGGAAATCAAAAGCAAGGAATGGATGGCAAATTTCTTCCCTGAAGGACTCTGTTGGGATATTTTATTCACATCAATCCATTTGTCCCATGACATAATACTGATACAGGGTTTCTTCCCTGAAGGACACTATTGGAATATTTCAAAGTTTAAAAAGGTCAAAATAAGTTTATTAACAGAATATATGTACTGTATGTCACGATATATTTGCATCAATCCATTTATACTATTGACCTATTACTGATACGGGGCAGATATATTTAGTTGCATGAATTTATGTTCTCCAAGCACCATGGTAGGATTCCAAATCACACCTCCACATCATTAGTCCAGCCCTCAGGATAACAATTCAGTAACTTTGTGAAGGAACTTGAGAACTGAAACTTTATGGTTTATATGGATATGAAGTTTAAATAAATCATATAAATCATGTAAGCTGAAAGGAAATTTTTTAGAATGGTATTAAATCAAAACAGCCAGTTATCTTTAGAATTATATTATCACAGAAACTTTGCAATAGTTGTTTTTAGGGAAACTTTGATGATACTTTGTAAGTTTATAAAAACAATGAAAATGATACTATTTTGAACTTTGCTCAAGAACTGTTGACAGAGCCAATAAAAGTATACTTAAAAAATTGCCAAGCAAGTAAAGAAAAGAAACATAAATGGAAGACAACTAACAAGGCAGAAAAAAAATGAGAATTTGAGTGCACACATGAAACAGCTATTGAGGTCCTCCATTTCTCGGAGTCAACCATAGATGTTGCATCCCAGATGTCTAGGAGATACACAAGGTAGTATGAAAGCCAGGGCAGTACATTATAGACAGCAAGCTATTGCCTATACAACAGGGTCCCCCTCTTCGTGCAGCTGATGAATCCAAAGGAACAGCAGAGACCAATGAAGTTTGGGACTAGCGATGTCACAGGAATTGCCAGTCAGCATTGAAAAACAATGCAGGATTAGCCATAGTCATAGTCATAGTCATACTTTATTGATCCTGGGGGAAATTGGTTTTCGATACAGTTGCACCATAAATAATAAATAGTAATAGAACCATAAATAGTTAAATAGTAATCTGTAAATTATGCCAGTAAATTATGAAATAAATCCAGGACCAGCCTATCGGCTCAGGGTGTCTGACCCTCCAAGGGAGGAGTTGTAAAGTTTGATGGCCACAGGCAGGAATGACTTCCTATGACACTCTGTGCTGCATCTCGGTGGAATGAGTCTCTGGCTGAATGTACTCCTGTGCCCACCCAGTACATTATGTAGTGGATGGGAGACATTGTCCAAGATGGCATGCAACTTATTCTGTTGCTGTCTGCTACCCTCAGACTGCTGCCCCAGCACACAACAGCAAACATGATAGCACTGGCCACCACAGACACTTAGAACATCCTCAGCATCATCCGGCAGATGTTAAAGGACCTCAGTCTCCTCAGGAAATAGAGATGGCTCTGACCCTTCTTGTAGACAGCCTCAGTGTTCTTTGACCAGACCAGTTTATTGTCAATTCATATCCCCAGGTATTTGTAATCTTCCGCCATGTCCACACTGACCCCCTGGATGGAAACAGGGGTCACCGGTACCTTAGCTCTCCTCAGGTCTACCACCAGCTCCTTAGTCTTTTTCACATTAAGCTGCAGATAATTCTGCTCACACCATGTGACAAAGCTTCCTACCGTAGCCCTGTACTCAGCCTCATCTCCCTTGCTGATGCATCCAACTATGGCAGAGCCATCCGAAAACTTCTGAAGATGACAAGACTCTGTGCAGTAGTTGAAGTCCGAGGTGTAAATGGTGAAGAGAAAGGGAGACAAGACAGTCCCCTGTGGAGCCCCAGTGCTGCTGATCACTCTGTCGGACACACAGTGTTGCAAGCACACGTACTGTGGTCTGCCAGTCAGGTAATCAAGAATCCATGATACCAGGAAAGCATCCACCTGCATCGCTGTCAGCTTCTCCCCCAGCAGAGCAGGGCGGATGGTGTTGAACGCATTGGAGAAGTCAAAAAGCATGACCCTCACTGTGCTCACTGGCTTGTCCAGATGGGCGTAGACACAGTTCAGCAGGTAGACGATGGCATCCTCAACTTCTAGTCGGGGTTGGTAGGTAAAATGGAGGGGATCTAAGTGTGGCCTGACCATAGGCCGGAGCAGCTCCAGAACAAGTCTCTCCAGGGTCTTCATGATGTGGAAGGTCAATGCCACTGGTCTGTAGTCCCTGAGGCCACTGGGGTGCAGCGTTTTCGGCACAGGGACGAGACAGGACATCTTCCACAGTACAGGAACCCTCTGGAGCCTCAGGCTCAGGATGAATACATGGCGAAGTACTCCACATAGCTGAGGGGCACAGGCTTTGAGCACCCTGGTACTGACACCATCCGGTCCTGCAGCCATGCTTGGGTTGAGATGTTTCAGCTGTCTTCTCACCTGTTCAGCTGTGAAGCCCACCATGGTGGTTTCGTGTGGGGAAGGGGTATAGTCATGACAGCGGGTAGGGGACTGTGAGGAGGGGTAGGAGGGGAGAGTGGAATATGTGTTGGTTGGGGGCCGACAACAGATGGCTCATGTGAGGCATGGGCAGGGGCCACAATGTCATATCTGTTAAAGAACAGGTTAAGTTCATTGGTCCTGTCCACACTTGCCTTCAGCTCCTCTGTTGCTAGTTTGCCGGAACCCAGTGATGGTCCTCATCCCCCTCCAGACCTCTCTCATGTTGTTCTGCTGGGGTTTCCACTCAAGCTTCCTCCTGTACCTGTCTTTAACCTCCCTGATCCTGGCTTTCAGGTCCCTCTGTATTGCCCTCAGCTCCTCCCTATTTCCATCTCTAAACGCCCTCTTTTTAGCATTCAGGATGTCCTTAATGTCCTTTGTTACCCATGGCTTGTTATTTGAATAACAAAGGACAGTTCTTGTCAGAACATTGCAGTCCACACAGAAGATGTAATCAGTGATGCACTCTATGAACCCATCAATATCCTCTCCATGTGGCTTACAGAGTGCCTGCCAGTCTATCATCTCAAAACAACCCTGGAGCGCCTCATAAGCCTCCTCCGACCATTTAGAAGCTTGAACTCAGAGCTGAAAAGGATTAAATCTCTACTAATGAGAATCTTAAATTCAGTTTATTTTATTTCTTGGACTCTGAAGAGCTCCATTAAAGAGATATTGGAAAGATTGTGGGGAGATTTGGGAAAAAGAGTGTTGCTGTCAAAAAGTAAGTGAAGAGACAGGACAGATTGCCTCAGCCATACATAGGATTGAAAAGGTAAATTGACTCAGCTGATGTTTCCTTAAAGATAAATACAAAGGCAGAGCCCAGCAAATTTATTTGTTTCCAGGTGACATTAAGAAATATCTGAATATATTATGTGCAGGGAAAGCTTTTGGGGATTGGCAACATCCCGTATTTGTTCTGAAGAGCAGCACAACAGAAAGCTGCTCTCTCAGTCAAGCTGTTCCAGTACAACTATGAGACTGGCATCTCCTTGACAGTGTGGAAAATTGCCCAGGTTCATGCATGTTCAGTGAAAAAGAAATAACCTAACAGTTGCTGGTCAATCAATAAGGATCTATGGATTTATAAAAGGGTCATTAAATGACATTGACTTAGCTACGAATTTAACTTACCTTCTTACTTTCTGAACTTGTATCTAGATGTGAATTTTCAACTATATTAAAATTTGGAGATACACAAAAGACAGCTAATACAATATTAATATATTAGCACTGTTGTCCAACTTAGAAGCTACAACTCAGAGCTGAAAACGATTAAATCTCTATTAATGAGAACCTTAAATTCAGTTTATTTTATTTCTTGGACATAATACCAGCAAAAATTAGATGAGGTAAAATAACATGTTTTGTTTCTTGTAGTTTAAAATGTTATATAAATTTAATAGCCAAGGAGTTAGATTATCAGCCTGTTTATAAGTATAGGTGCTGTGATGGTTTAATCCATCTTGTAGAATTTGTATGCTTATTGCTTTGGAAATTTTGAAAGAAAAAGGGTGAAATGATAGGTTAAGCGTGAAAGGTTAAATGTTCAAAGAGAACATGAAGGACAACTTCTACATTCAGAGGCTGGTGATAGTATGGAATGAGTTGCCAGTGGAAGTGGTGGATGTGGGTTCAATTTCAAAATTTAAGAGAATTTGGATATGTACATGGATGGGAGGGGCATGGAAGGCTATGGTCTGCAGGCACATCAATAGGATTAGGAAGAATAATTGTTTAGTACACACTAAATGGCTTGAAGGGCCTACTTCTATGTGGTAGTGTTCTACGAGGCTGAGTCAACACATTCCTAATTATGGATTTGCCTCCCTTCACCCCTCAATGGAAACATTCTTTTAGTACCTTCCCTGTCAATGCCATTCAGTATTTCATGCATTGTGATCAGATCACTTCTCATTCTTTGAAACTTTAGAGGTTAAACAACAGGAATTCTGCAGATGCTGGAAATTCAAGCAACACACATCAAAGTTGCTGGTGAATGAAGCAGACCGGGCAGCATCTGTAGGAAGAGGTGCAGTCGACGTTTCAGGCTGAGACCCTTCGTCAGGACTAACTGAAGAAAGAGTTAGTAAGAGATTTGAAAGTTGGAGGGGCAGGGGGAGATCCAAAATGATAGGAGAAGACAGGAGGGGGAGGGATAGAGCCAAGAGCTGGACAGGTGATAGGCAAAAGGGGATACGAGAGGATCATGGGACAGGAGGTCCAGGAAGAAAGACAAGGAGGGGGCACCCAGAGGATGGGCAAGAGGTATATTCAGAGGGACAGAGGGAGAAAAAGGAGAGTGAGAGAAAGAATGTGTGCATAAAAATAAGTAACAGATGGGGTACCAGGGTGAGGGTGGGGTCTTAGCGGAAGTTAGAGAAGTCGATGTTCATGCCATCAGGTTGGAGGCTACCCAGACGGAATATAAGGTGTTGTTCCTCCAACCTGAGTGTGGCTTCATCTTTACAGTAGAGGAGGCCGTGGATAGACATGTCAGAATGGGAATGGGATGTGGAATTAAAATGTATCCCCTTTTGCATATCACCTGTCCAGCTCTTGGCTCTATCCCTCCCCCTCCTGTCTTCTCCTATCATTTTGGATCTCCCCCTCCCCCTCCAACTTTCAAATCCCTTACTCATTCTTCCTTCAGTTAGTCCTGACGAAGGGTCTCGGCCTGAAACGTCGACTGCACCTCTTCCTACAGATGCTGCCCGGCCTGCTGCGTTCACCAGCAACTTTGATGTGTGAAACTTTAGAGGTTATCGGTCATTTTATGTAAATTTTCCTTATACTTGGAATCAGTCCATTGAGCTGTCTTTGCATGGCATCCAAAGCATATATACAGGAGGTACCTAATATATTGGCCATTGAGTGTAGGTTTGTGGACTTCTGCTGCTGTAGTCCAACCACTTTAAGGCTTAAGTGTTATGCATTCAAAAATGCTCCTCTGCACACTACTGCTATAATGTGAGTTACTGTCACCTTCCTATCAATTTGAACTAGACTGGCCATTCTCCTCAGACCTCTCTCATTAGCAAGGTGCTTTTACTCACAGAACTGCCACTCTGGATTTTTTTTGTTTTTTTACATCATTCTCTGTAAGCTCTAGAGACTGTATGTGCAAAAATCCCAGGTGATCCGCAGTTTCTGAGATACTCAAATCGTCCCATCTGACACCAACATTCATTTCATGGTCAAAGTCACTAAGATCACATTTTTTCACCATTCTGATGTTTGGTCCAAACAACATGCTTTAATACATTGAGTTGCTGCCACATGATTGACTTATTATATATTTTCATTAAAGAGAAGTTGTACAGATGTACCTAATAAAGTGGCCACTGAGTGTATCTTTCCTTAAATAAGTCCAAGAATGAATACAGTATTCCTGTGTGCAACTTTATTGCAGTCTATATAACTTCAACAATACTTTTGTACTCCATCCCTCTTGCAATAAAAGTGAGCGTTCCATTCGCTGTTCTCTCGCAAAATTTCTGAACTTTTTCATGAGAACGCCATAACCATGCTGAACCTCAGCTTATTATTCATGTCACACATCATATTAATAAGATTACTCAGTAGATTTCCAGGATGACTTTGGAAAATGAATGTTAAAACTGGGAGAAATGTGGCAGCCACTGGCCAATTTCTAACACTGAGTCACAATAGGCTATTTGGGTTTCTGGATTGTTGGCTCATAATTGATGCAGTTGGAGCCTGTGATCTACATTTTGATGGTATGTTTTCAGGATGATTGAGCAATTTGGCGCTTTACTGTCTAAGAGGTGGTTCGGTGAGGTCTTGAGTGATGTATGTGGCCTCGAGGCCAAGAAGCTTGGAGATGAGCATGAACCTGTGATTGATGCCATTTCTCACCAATCTCACTGATTAAATCATCAAGGAAGATTGAAAATCATCGAGGACAAGCACGGAAGGCAGGCGGGTGTTTAGTGCTGTCTACCTGCATGCATCTGGTATCTCGCTTGATGCTGTCAGATGATGGTATCGGAGTCCTGAGCTTTTGGCAAGATTTAATCAATGTGGTTTGTAGATTGGACACTGTAGTTCACATTATGACGTGTTTCTGGTTTCTGATCATTCCTTTTTTTGTTGCTATTTTGTGCAATTTTGTTTGGGGCAGACTGGATCTGTGACCTGAAGTCAACGAACGGCACATCACTAGATTTAACTGAATTGAGCTAAACTGAATTTGCCCGGACTCTTTTGATGATTTTATGAGCTGGCATTTATACTCTGTGCTTTTTGCTCTTTTTTTTAGCAACACTTCTGTAATTTGTTCTTTTTTTGGGCATTGGGAGTTTGATATATTTCTTTGAAAGGGTTCCATGGTTTTCTACGTTTCATGGCTATCTGTCGGGAGGTGAATCTCAGCATTGTATACTACATACATACTTCGATAATAAATGTACTTTGAAACTTAGAATGTTGGTACCTCTCTGTGGCATGTTATTTCTCAATTAAATAATAGCTTACAATACCTCAGGTTTTCTGTTTTGAAGCTACTTTGATAAAATAGTTTGATGGACATGGATTTAATAAACTAAACATGAGTTCAGCTTTCTGTCTGGTATTAAGTCACATGGAATTAAACATGATATAGCAAGTTCAATGGTTGCCCTGTATATTCTAATGGATAAGCAAATCAGTTACTATCATGCCATTCAACACGATTGAATCCAATGCCAGAAACATGGGTCAGAGTAGTTGCTTATAAGTATAAACAAATCTGATCTTTCGGAACTCTAGCTAATTGTTTTTACTGCTAATGATGGGTAAATTAATAGGGTACATGCAATTTAGTATACTGGAACAATTAATAAGGTTTATACTTCAATTTAATTTTAAGCACTGGCTGCAAATTGGTAAAATGAATGTGCATTGCTTGTGTTTTAATCACAAAGTTGCATAAAATTAGAATGACAGGACACAGAATCACAGAAATGCAGTCTGCAAAAAGGCCATTTACCCCATCAAGTCTGTACTTGCTTTGTGTCAGATAAATTCAACAGGTCCCACCTCCCTACTCTCTCTACAAAACCCTACAAATTGTATCCTTTCAGTTACTTATCCAGCTCCCTGCTAAATGCCATTATCAGTTGCACCTCCACTACTTCTTGCCATATTAAAGAGGTATTTCTCATGTTGCATTTGATGTCTTTGTTAAACTTCTTTATTCTGTGTCCCCTGGTTCTTTACCCTGCCAATAAAAGGGGCAGCTTTTTTTTTCGTTCCCTTCATGATTTTAAGTACCTCCATCAAATTTCTCCCCAGCCCTTTGATCCCAAGAGAGCTACACTCAGAGGCCAATTTATTAGGTACAGGAGCTACCTAACAAATTGGCCACTAAGTGTATGTTCACAGTCTTCTGCTCCTGTAGCCTATCTACATCAAGTTTCAACGTGGTGTGTATTTAAAGATGCTCTTCTGCAAACCACTGTTGTAAATATTATTTGAGGTATTATCACCTTCTTGTCAGCATGAACCAGTCTGGCCATTCTTCTCTGACCTCTCTCAATTCTGTTCACAACTGCCACTTGCTGTATTTTATTTTTGTTTTTGTGTTTCACACCATTCTCTGTAAATTCTAGAGACTGTTAATGCATGAAAATCCCAGGTGATCCCCAACTTCTGAGATACTCAAACTATCTTGTCTGACACCAGCAATCATTCCATGGTCAAGGTCAGTACCATCACATTTTTCCCCGTACAGATGTTTGGTGTAAACAACAAGTGAACCCGTTGGCCATGTTTGCATGCATTATTGCATTGAGCTGCTGCCACATGACTGGCTGATTAGATACTTGCATTAATGAGTAGGTGCACAAGTGTACCTCTTAAAATGCTACTCAGTACATCTCAACTCCTGTGGTTTGTGCACAAAATTAAAGTGCTTGATCTCTGAAATAATCTTATTAGGACTATTCAGCATCCTCGCTAAAGTCCTTACATGAATTAATTCTTAATGTGTGGTGCTGAGATCCCCATATAATACTCCATTTGTGGCAGAACAAATGTTTCATAGCATTTGTCACAACACTCTTGCTCGTATACTCTCTGCCTTCACTCACCAAGTTTTGTTTTCATCATATTCTCAACCTGCCCTGTCACTTTCAAAGTCCCATACACATAAACCCCCAGATTTGTCTGGCGGACGGACCTCTACCTCACTGAGGCCAAACAGCAGCTCTTTGACACCTCCTCTTACTTACCCCTGGAACAGGACCCCACCAAAAAACATCAAACCATTGTCTCCCACACCATCACTGCCCTTATGAACTATGGAGACCTTCCATCCTCAGCTGCTAAACTCATTATTCCCACACCCCGTATTGCTCGGATTTACCTCCTCCCTAAGATCCACAAGCCTGACTGTCCCGGAAGACCCATAGTTTCTGCCCGCTCCTCACCGAATTTGTATCTGCCTACCTGGACTCCATTTTGTCACCCATAGTTCAGTCCCTCCCCACCTACATCTGGGATACATCCCATGCCCTCCAACTGTTCAATAACTTCCAGTCCCCCGGTCCTGACCGCTTCATTTTCACTATGGATGTCCAATCCTTATACATCTCCATTCCCCATCAAGAAAGCCTCAAAGCCCTCCACTACTTTCTGGATAATAGACCTCACCAGTTCCCCACCAACACTACCTTCCTCTAGTTGGCGGAACTGGTTCTCACACTTAATAACTTCTCTTTTGGCTCTTCCCACTTTCATCAGACTAATGGTGTAGCTATGGAAACTCACATGGGCCCCAGCTATGCCTGCCCCTTCGTTGGTTATGTGGAACAGTCTGTGCTCCAAACCTATTCTGGTACTGCTCCCCAACTTTTTCGTCGGTACATTGACGACTATATTGGTGCTGCTTCCTGCACCCATGCTGAGCTCATCAATTTCATCGACTTTACTTCAAACTTCCACCCAGCCCTCAAATTCACTCGGTCTATCTCGGACACTTCTCTCCCCTTTCTCGATCTCTTGGTCTCCATCTCTGGAGATAGACTGTCCCCTGACATCTTCTACAAGCCCACTGACTCTCATAACTACCTCAACTATCCCTCTTCCCACCCCACCACATGAAAAACTGCCATGCACTATTCCCAGTTCCTCCGTCTCTGCCACATCTGCTCCCAGGATGAGGCTTCCCGTGCCAGGACATCTCAAATGTCCTCTTTCCTTAAGGATCGTGGTTTCCCTTCTACCGTCATCATTGATGCTCTCACTTGCATCTCCTCCATTTCCTGCACTTTGGCCCTCACTCCATCCTCTCACCACCACAACAGGGACAGAGTTCCCCTTTTCCTCACCTACCACCCCACCAGCCTCCAGATCCAGCACATTATCCTTCGCAACTTCCGCCACCTTCAACAGGACCCCACCACTAAGCACACCTTTTCCTCTCCATCCCACTCTGCCCTCCGCAGGGAGCAGTCCCTCCACGACTCCCTTATCCACACGTCCCTCCCCACGGATCTCCCACACGGCACTTATCCATGTAAGCGCAAGTGCTACACCTGCCCCTACACCTCGTCTCTTGCCACCATTCAGGGCCCCAAACAGTCCTTCCAGGTGAGGCAACACTTCACTTGTGAGTGTGTTGGGGTCATCTATTGCATCCAGTGCTCCCGGTGCGGCCTCCTCTATATTGGTGAAACACGACGCAGATTGGGGGACCGCTTCGTCGAGCATTTCCGCTCCGTCCGCCACAACAGACAGAATCTCCTGGTAGCCACCCGCTTCAACTCTGCTTCCCATTCCCATCCGGATATGTCCATACATGGCCTCCTCTACTGCCATGATGAGGCTAAACTCAGGTTGGAGGAGCAACACCTCGTATACCGTCTAGGTAGTCTCCAGCCCCTTGGTATGAACATTGAATCCTCCAACTTCTGGTAATTCCCTCCTCCTCCCTTCCTCTATCTCTATTTCACTCTGCCCCCTCCCCCAGCTGCCTATCACCTCCCTCTTGGTTCCGCCTCCTTCTACTACCCATTGTGTTTTCCCCTATTCTTTCTTCACCTTTCCTGCCTATCACCTCCCTGCTTCCCCTCCCCCACCCCTTTATCTTTCCCCTTACTGGTTTTTCATCTGGAACCTACCAGCCTTCTCCTTCCCACCCTCCCCCCACCTTCTTTATAAGGCCTCTGCCCCTTCCCTCTACAGTCCTGACGAAGGGTTCGGCCCCGAAACGTCGACCGATGGTTTTCACAAATGCTGCCTGACCTGCTGAGTTCCTCCAGCGTGCTGTGAATGTTGCTTTAGCCCCCAGATTTGACTTTTCATACACCCTCTCAAGGTTATATGGACATCTAATGTAATTTTGGGCCACATGGTTTTGCATGCCTACTGAGCATGTACCAGATGGTGGCAAGATTTGCAAAGATGATATCAGTCATTATGCAAGATGTATTTGACTTTCTGCTGTTTCACATAGAGACTACGTGAAATTGTGGCCAGAGGAAATTTGCCCCTGCTAAAGGAAGCAATTCCATCTTACATACTTAAAGGGTGTAGTACTTTATAACAGGGAACAATATTGTAGCAGCTTGGTTGTAATGATGAAATACTTTTTCTTTTTTTCAAAGTTCAGAGTAATTTTATTATCGAAGTATGTATATATCACCATATACTATGCTGAGATTATTTTTTGAAGGCATTCACAGTAGAACAAATAAATATATACAATATAGACAAAGGAGAATTAGTAGATTTTGTTTACTTGGATTTTCAGAAGGCCTTTGACAAGGTGCTGTACATGAGGCTACTTAACAAGATAGGGGCCCATGGTATTACAGGAAAGATAATAGCATAGATAGAAAATTGGCTGACTGGCAGTAGGCAAAGAGTAGGAATGAAGGATGTCTTTTCTGGTTGACTGCTAGAGGTGTCCCACAGTGGTCAGTGTTGGGACAGCTTTTTTTCACGTTATGTATCAATGATTTCGATGAGGGAACTGATGGCTTTGTGGTGAAGTTTACGGACAATATAAAGATAGGTGGAGGCACAAGCTGTGTTGAAGAAGCAGGGACTCTGCAGAAGCACTTAGACAGATTGGAAGAATCGGCAAAGAAGTGGCAGATGGAATATAGTGCAGGAAAGTGTTTGGTCATGTACTTGGTAAAAGGGATAAAGGCATAGACTATATCCTAAATGGGGAGAAAATTCAAAATCAGTGGTGCAAAGGGACTTGGGAGACTTTGTGCAGGATTCCGTAAAGGTTAACTTGCAGGTTGAGTTGGTGGTAATGAAGGCAAATTCAATGTTAGCAATCATTTCAAGAGGATTAGAATATAAGAGCAAGAATGTGATACTAAGGGTTGTTAATGCATTGGTCAGACTGCATTTGTAGTATTGTGAGCAGTCCTGGGCACCTTATCTATGAAGAGATGTGTTGGCATTGGGGAAGGTCAAAGCAAGTTCACAAGGATGATTCTTAAAATGAATGGGATAATGAAAAGAGGAGCTTAGATAACTCTAGACCTGTCCTTGCTGGAGTTTATAAGAATGAAGGGAGATCTCATTGAAACCTATCTAATATTGAAAGGTCAGGATAGAGAGAATGTAGGGAGGATGTTTCTTATTGTGGGTTAGTCTTGGGCCAGAGGGCACAGCCTCAGGTTAGAGGACCATCCATTTAAAACAGAGATGAGGAGGAATTTCTTTCATCAAAGGGTAGTGAATCTTTGGAATTCATTGCCACAGGTGGCTGTGGAAGCTAAATCATCAAGTATATTTAAAGTGGAGGTTTACAGTTTTTTGGTTAGTCAGGGCATCAAAGATTACAGGGAGAAGGCAGGAGAATGGGATTAAGAGGGATAAAGCAGCCATGATGGAATGGCAGAGCAGATATGATGGGCCAAATGGCCTAATTGTGCTCCTCTGTCTTATGATCGATGACAACTATACACAAAGACTGACAAACAACCAATGTGCAAAAGACAAACTGTGTAATTACAATAAATAAATAAGTAATACTGAACATGAGTTGTCAAGTCCTTGAAAGTGAGACTAAGGTTTTGGAATCAGTTCAGTGTTGAGATGAGTGAATTTATTCACGCTGATTCAGGAGCCTGATATTTGAAGGGTAATAACTGTTCCTGAACCCGGTAGTGTGAGGGCTAAGGCTCTTGGATCTCCTTCGTATTGGTAGTAGTGAGAATAGAGCATGGTCTTCAATGATGAGTGCTTCCTTCTTGTGGCGGCCCCTGCTTGTGGATACTTCCTTGTAACTAAAGAAAGTTCTAATTTATGTTCTAATTTAAGAGGACAACTAATCATAGGAATGCTGATGGATTGTAATAGAACAGGTATGTTGTATTGCATTAAGAAATGATATTCGAACAGGATTTTTTTCATTCAATTCTGGAGCAGTTTTATAGAATTGTGCCTGATCCTTGACTTTATCTCTGCCTTCATTCGAAATCTCTAAATGATTTGCTTCTAAGTATTGAAAATTCTTCTTATTTCTGGCCAGAAAGTATTCAATGATTGAGGATTGCAATACTCCCAGTAGATAATTATAAAAATTAGACCCCTATGAATGAAGAAATTTTCAGTCACTAACGATTAGGCATTTATTTTCAGGTTATGGGTCCAAGTTCTATTAAAATGAAACATTTCCTGGTATTCATCTTCTTAAACTTTGTAATAATATTGTGGATTTCTGCTCTAAATTTTAGGAAATCTGTTTGATCTCTGACCATGAGACAATATGCTCACCCATACACCAGTCTGTTGAAACTTCATTGTAGTTGTTTCCCGTTAACTATGCCCTTCCTCAGAGAAGGAACTCAAAACTAAATGTTCTCCTGATGTGGTCTAATTATTGAAATTATTTTGTTTAGAATATCACATAGAACATAGAAATCTACAGCACATTACAGGCCCTTCGGCCCACAAGTTTGTGCTGACCATGTAACCTACTCTAGAAACTGCCTAAAATTCCCTTAGCACATAGCCGTCTATTTTTCTAAGCTCCATGTACCTACCTTAGAGGTTCTTAAAAGACCCTATTGTACATTATAAATAATTTAATGCAAGAGATAACTGCCAAGTTTCAGAAAATGGAGTAACTTAGGTTTATGTAATCAATTATTAGACAATATTCAGGCATGTTTTCATAATGCAAAAAAAAATTACACCTCATAATGCCAGACAATAATTGAAATACTTTAAATGGAAATCCATCCACTTCTGATGAACATTCAATAGTATTCTTTTTATTCAGGCCAACCATCATCATTATGGTGTTGCCATCAAGAATGTTGTGGTAGAAGCTGAAAAAAATTGATCAGATATGCTTTGCTGCTATTATGTTAATAGGAAGAAAGAAAATATAGATATGTCTTTATATAGAAGTAAAACTTGAACTCGGGGATTTAACTTTCCACTGGTTAATTGGCACAACTTATGAAAAAACTAAACCATCCTACATTTTACTTTAAAAGCCTACATTGTAAAAAATAGTTGATAAAGTTAATTATTTTTGCACCTTTAAAATGGGTGATGTATAAAGCAAGTTTTCACCCTGAAATGTATTTCTTTGTGGAACTACACTTGTTCTACAATACATATTTCAACTCACTCAATTATTCCAATAGTTCACATTTGGATACACTTTCAATAGAATTCCGACAATTTTTTGTCCCTAAATTTATCTATAGTCAGTTGTACTAAGCACATTGTATGGCACTAAAAGGTCATTGAATTTTACTTCTGAGGGTCATACAATTGAATTCTATAAAATGCATATTTAAGGTAGTTACAATGCATTGTGCAATCACGGTGACCATCTAAGTCTAACATTATTGGTGGGTGTTTTGACAAGACACAATACTTTTCCTCCTCACAAAGCAGTAATAAACCCTTACTGTGTAAAGAACTTTATGCAAATATTTAGATTAGAACTTCCATTTTTATTCAACATTGAAATATCTGTTATGTTTTATAACTCCAGAAATTAATCAAATGAAAACCACAGGTGCCGGGAAACAGATCAACTGTTAATGAATTAACCCATAATGAATTATATAAACAACAAAGAATGCTTTATCAAACAATATATTTACAATATTAATCAAATATTACTGAAATACTAAATACATAACACTCCTCCCTGCTTAAAGATAAACTCCAGCTCAATATAGAATGCATCTTAACATATTATAGGCATCCGTTAGTCTCATGAGACCATGGATTTGGGCCTTGGAAGGTTTCCAGGGCGCAGGCCTGGGCAAGGTTGTATGGAAGACCAGCAGTTGCCCATGCTGCAAGTCTCCCCTTCTCCACGGCACTGATGTTATCCAAGGGAAAGGCACCAGGACCCATACAGTTTGGCACCGGTGTCGTCACAGAGCAATGTGTGGTTAAGTGCCTTGCTCAAGGACACACACGCTGCCTCGAACTAGCGACCTTCAAATCACTAAACAAACGGCCACACGCCAACATATCTTAACATATATACTGTACATAAATATATTCAGGGCATGAAGAGAATGGCACCAGCGCACAATGCGATCAAAGGCGACATCCTTCAGACAGTTCACAAAACTACTTATTTTACGTCTCTTACTCCTTATTCTTCTTTAAAATATGTTTCTGTTACTATTGGTACCTGTGATTTACATTTTGATGGCGTGTTTTTAATGACTGATGATCTGGTGCTTTGCTGTCTCTGAGAGATTTCGATGAGGTTTTGAGCAACATGCAGCCTGGAGATAGGGTGCAAGCCCATGATAGGATTCCATTATTTTTGCCAATCTTGCTGATTAAAACACCGAGCAAGATTGAAATCAACAAGGATGGGAGTAAAAGGCAAGCTGATGTTCAACACATCTGCCTGTGTTTGACTGGCCTCTCTCTCTCCTTCTCACTTGCTGCTGCCAGAGGAGGGAGCCAGCGTTTGACTGGTCTTGCTCTCACCCTCACTTGATGCTGCTTGAGAATAGTGCCAGGGTTTAGGGTCTTGGCCAAGATTTAATTGATTTGTGGATTGGACTCTGCAGCTCATATTATGATGTGTTTCTGGTTTCTGGTTGCTCCTTTTTTAATTGTTATTTTGTGCAATTTTGATCAGGGTGTACTAGCTCTGTGGCCTGCAGTCAACGAATTGCATAGCACTAAACTGAGTTCAACCGAACTAAACTGAACAATCCTAGACTGTTTCAATTACTCTGTGGTTTGATCTTTTATATTCTGTATTTTTCACGCTTTGTTCTTTTTTTCTCTTGGGTATTTGAGACTTTTTTTGAACCATTTCTGTTTCAGAGCTGTCTGTGGGAAGATGAATCTCAGGGTTGTTTACTGAATACACTATTGAATAATGAATGTACTTTGAATATATATACAACTACAATTTTGACATCCAGAGCATAATAAATTTTCAGTTGCCCCATTCAGGCCTAAAGATTTAATCACTGTGGAGGATTTCTTACACTTTTGGGATAATGTCTTTCCTGACAATGGAGGGTCACTATCTCTGCTTGACAGGTGAGACTAGTGGCTGCGAAACAATCTCAGGTTGTGCGGCCTCCTCCATCATGGTTGTAGGTATTAACTCTGGGACTGCAGAAGGTGGTTCTGACATCTCTGGACACCCTTCTTCTTGAACAATTGACTCTTCTCTCATGATCTGATCGATGTGTCATCTCCAGATGACATCAAATGCAATGTCCACTGTGTAGGAGTGTGGTCCAGTTCTTTTCCTAATCTTTCCGAGTATCCACTTTTGATCATCTCTGTAGTCCCTCACCTGGACTGTTTGTCCAGGAGTGAAACATTGAACCTTCATGACTGAGAGCTCTCAATTTGTCTCAGCTGTTTATCTTGCACACTCCTTCTGAAATTGGGTTTGAGGAGATGCAAGCATGAGTGCAAGGGATGAGCTAGGAACATCATAATTGGTGAGTTGTTAGTTGTGAAGTGTGCTACACTGCAGTATGCAAGGAGGAAATAGGTAAGCTTTTAATTCAGTGTCAGTGCAGTGTGTCCTGCTGACATTGCTTGCAGTGCATTCTTTAAGCTCTGGGTAAACCTTTCCACCAAGTCTTATTCCATTCTTTTTCAGGAATATCTGAACATGATCCGCAGCAGACTGTGAACCATTGTCACTCAGTGTTCTGGAACGCAGTCCTTGAGAAGAAGCTTCTCAACATATCAAAAGTGTATGAGGCTGCAGTGGAGGCTGTTAGGAAAACTCCTGGCCACTTTGTAGCTGTAACCATGACTACCAAAAAATTTGTGCCACAAGTGTTCCAGCAAAATCCATATAAATGCTCTGCCAGGGCATTGCAGGCCATTCCCAGAGATGAAAAGGCACTACTCTTGGCATCTTCTGAACATGCTGGCATCCCAAAGAGTGCTTGGCAAGCTGCTCAAACTGTTGATTTATCCCAGGCCACTAGAAAAAGCTTCAAGCCAACACTTTTACTTTGACCATTCTTGGATGACACATATGTAGCTCCTCCAACACTTTAGTTCTCAACTTTGATGGTACAACAACTCTTAATCCCTGAATTAGACAACTGCCATTAAGGACAAGTTCATCCGAGCACTGGTAAAAATGAGGGTACTGGAGTTTCTGCTGCACATTCCAGCCATTTTGTGTTACCATGTAGACCTGAGCCAGCATGAGGTATTTTCTGGTTTCTGTTTGGATTATCTCTGTCATAATAGGCAGCTTTTCGGTTTACATTAGGGGGAATTTGTCGATGAGTGTCCTCTTTTGTAAATTTTTAAGTATTTCCTTTTCCAAGAGTAAATGGGACAATCCATCAGCATTCCCATGATTAGTTGTCCTCTTAAATTAGAACATAAATTAGAACTGCGTCCTCTGAGAAACAGAGCTCATCCCTGCGCACCCTACTGTGGATTGAAAGGGGCACTAGTGGTTGATGAACAGTAATGAGGTTATACTCATACAGGTATTGATTGAAATGTTTTGCACCCCAAACCAGACTCAAGGCCTCTGTCAACTTGTGCATAATTTGGTAAGAGAACATGATGCTATGGGTAGGGAGCATTCACTTCCATCGCTCATAGCCTGTGACATGACTGCACCTAAACTATAAAGAGAGGGATCACAGATAAGCTTTACTAGATGATGTGGATCATAATGTCTGAGTAGAGTGTCTGATGTCACCATTTCCTTTATCTTTTTGAAAAACATCTCACACTGCTTTGTCTATTGCCATTTCATTCCAATCTGTAGTAATGAGTTCAAGAGGTGAGGAACAGTAGCCATGTTTGGCAGGAACCTGTTGTAGTAATTAACAAATCCTAAAAAGGACTGAAACTATTTCATGTCCTTTGGTCTTGGGACATTCAACACTGCTTGAATTTCCTCAGCACACTTGTGTAAACCTTGTGCATTGATGGTCTGACCACAGTGAGTGATGCCTGGTTTAAAGAATTCAAACTTTTTGCATCATGCTCTGATCCCATAATCTTCTAATCTTAATAACAGAGTCTTGAGATTTTGGAGATGTTTCTTGTCATCTCTTCGGTAAAAATGATGTCATCCAGGTAATACTGAGTGCCTGGGCAGTCCTGCAACACCTGGTCCATAGATTTCTATCAGAGTGCAGGTGCAGATGCTACTTCAAAGATAAGCTTATTATAGTGTTTAAGCCCTCAATGAGTGTCTTGGTGAGAAACATTTGGAACTTCTTCCATTTCCATCTGTATGTAGACCTCAGCTAAATCTACTTTGCTGAAAAGTTTTTTATCCAGAAAGTCTTGCAAAGTCTTTCTACTGGAACAACTGGCATTGCAAGTGGGCTCCACTTAACCTTGGAAAGAATTCATTCAGCCTCCATGTGATCTAGATCACTGACTACTTTATCATGGATGGTATAAGGAACCAAATGGACTCCATAAGACTTGAGTGAGGCATTTTCATTTAACACTATTTTCCACTTGTTGTGTTTTAGTTTTCAGGTACCATCCTTGAACATTGCTGTGGTATTGTCTAATATCTCTCTGAATTTGTTTTCAGTTGAATCTATTGTAGGGGATTTAGCCTGCAACTTCAAAGTTCAAGGTACACAGTTCGAAGTAAATTTATTATCAAAGTGCATATATGTCAATATATATAACCCCATGATTCATTTTCTTGCAGGCATACTCTATAAATCAATCATAGAATAATAACCACAACAGAATCAATGAAAGACTGCACCAACTTGATGTCCAACCATTCAGCAAAAGACAACACCATGATGTCACCACGTTGATAACAAAAACACACTGTTGTTTCAGATTTCCAGCATCTGCAGATTTTCTTTCATTTTTAATTAATCCATTGTTTACTTCTGGTGTAAGCTATATTGCTTGCCTGTTGTTAGTTTTCACATTTAAGTCTTAAGGCTACTCAGTCCTGTGTCACTCTCATCATTATCAGATTTTTCATCAACAGAATGCAGATTAGTGCTCTAATGGAAAATGCAACTTGATCTTTTATCCCTTTCTCTTCCCTGTGCAGTCCATTTATTTTGTCTGCCCAACATACTCTTTGTATGTGTCCCACCTTGTTGCCTTTTCTTCAAGATTTGTCTTTAAACCTACACTGGTTCTCTATTTTCTATTTATGATTTATAAATAAAATTTTTAGTATTTACTATCGATTTGTACTAAAGGGAGCGCGAAGCACAGGATCAAATATTGCTGTGATGATTGTACGCACTAGTATTAATTGTTTGGCGACAATAAAGTAAAGTATATGAGCCCCTGCCACAATGGTAACACAATTTGTTCAGCCGGGTACGTTTCTGTTTAGATGTTGCAATTTTGTTCAAACTCACTTTCATTTCTGATTATAATTCAGTTGTGTCACTAGCTGCTTTTTCAGTTGATATAGCAATTTCAACTGCTCTTTTAAATGTGAGTGGTGCTTCAGTTAGGAGACATTTTTGAATGTGTTCTTGTAAGAAAGATTATCCAAACTAAACGATTTTTCAGTGCAGCATTTTACTTGATACCCAGCAAATGTGTATTTGTTTCTATGTGCTGATGAGGCGGTGAACTGAACCAGCACACCCTGGACACCGTATCAGCAGTCAGAGTCTCTGTACTCAGCGAGATGTGCTCTCTCTCTTTCTCTTGTAGTGGGTGAAATTGTTGCCGATTCTCAGATCACAGAACTCCAGAAAGATAAGTGACGTGACAGACTTCTAACACCGTAAATCAGCAAGTTCTTCTGTTATATCTCCCCTCTCGTTGTGAAAGGGAACACCTCTTTTTCCTTTTTTTTTGGAGAGATCCTGTGGTACGTTGAGTTGTCAGGTGAATGATTAGTTTTTGTTCTACTGAAAATCATGGTCATTTTTAGGGGCCTTGCAATTGCATGTTTGGTGTTTGGAGTGTGCTGATGCTTTTTTGCAGAAGTGGGTGGGGTGGGGGATGGCCATTGCTTTGCTGCTGCTTGTGCATGGGCGGGGGGAGTAGGGGGCTTTTGGATTCTGACATTTTAACTATCACTCATTCTTTAATGCACTCTTCTGTTTCCATGGAAGTCTGTGAAGAAAATGAATTTCAGATGCATATTGTATACATTTCTCTGATATTAAATGGAATTATTGAACTATTATATACTCATTTTCATTTCACCTCACCTCAGTGTAAAACAATTTGGGTGATTTGGAGAGTTTTAATCTGTTTTCAATACTTGTGCATATTTATAATCCCTTTTTATTCCATGATCTCTAACTTCTTTGGTTTGCCAATGGAGAAGCCTGGAAAATTCAGTTAATGAAGAAAATTCAGATTATCACAATGATTAGAAAGAGACAACACTTGTAGAAATATGAAACAAATGTTTTTTGTTTAAATACAAAAAATTTTGTACACCAAAGAGGTAGGTCATTAGACTGAACAGTAATAAGATAACTGAATTTTACAATATGAACATGTTAATTGAGGGCAAAAGGACAATATAGTAACAGTGGGTTAATTCTAAAAATAATCAAGCATTTAAAATAGCAATTCAAATAGAATGTTAGAGAAACAAAACAAGTGAAGTTAATACTTCTAGAATTAAGCTTGACTCAGAAAACAATACACATGATTGTCGAGGTACAACTGACAGAAAGCTATTCAAATAATGAAAGAGCAATACCAATTGAAATTAAAAACAGAATCAGATGTATGTTAGCTCTGGTAGGGTTTGTCACCCATTACTTCCTGGAAAGTGGAGCTTAATATTGTAAGTGCTTAGAATGCTTCACTCCCAAAAGAGCTCAACACCTTTTATGCACGCTTTGAAACGGGAATAAAACCACACCTGTGTGAATCCCTGCAGCATCTGGTAACCCTGTAATCTCTGTCTCAGAGGACGACATCAGAACATCTTTCAAGAGGGTGAACCTTTGCAGGGCATCAGGCCCCAATGGAGTATCAGGTAGAGCACTGAAATCTTGTACCAACCATCTGGCAGAATAATCAAGGACATCTTCAATCTCTTATTGCTGCAGTTGGAGGTTCATACCTGCTTCAAAAGGGCATCAATCATACCAGTGCCTACGCCGAGCGTGGAGAGACATGGACTAATTAAGGATGGTCATCATGGCTTCATGGTTTTTTAGAGGAATAAAGAGCATGTCTATTGGGTTAGTACTTTGCTCTGGGTGTCAGATGTGGGAATCCTGGGAATCATTCGGTCTCCCTGATGGCCACATCTGCACCAGGTGCACCGAGATGCAGCTCCTGAAAGACAGTTTTAGGGATCTGGAGCTGCAGTTTGATGACCTACAGCTTATAAGGGAAAGTGAGCAGGAGATAAATAGGAGCTACAGGGAATTAGTCACCACAAGGCTACAGGAGTTAGATAAGTGGATGACTGTCAGGGAAGGGATGGGAAAAGCTCAGATAGTAGAGAGTACCCCTGTGAATATCCCCCTCAGTAATTGTTATGTCATTTTGGATGGTGTTGAGGGGGGTGACCTGACAGACGACAACTACAGTGATAGGCACTGAGCCTGGTTCTGTGGCGCAGAAGGGAGAGAAGAAGATGAGGAAAGCGGTAGTCCCAGGGGATTCCATAGTCAGGGGAACAGACAGGAGGTTCTGTCAGCCTGATAGATATATCTGCACGGTGTGTTGCCTCCCAGGTGCCAGGGTCCGGGATGTCTCGGTTCGGGTGTAGAGAATTCTGAAGGGAGAGAGTGAACAGCCAGAAGTCTTGGTACACGTTGGTACCAATGACATAGGTAGAAAAAGGGAGGAGGTCCTGAAGAGAGCATTCAGGGAGTTGGGTAGGAAGCTGAAAAGCAGGGCCACCAGGGTAGTAATCTCAGGATTGCTGCCTGTACCATGTGCTAATGAGTGCAACAATAGCATGATCAGGCATATTAATGTGTGGCTGAGAGACTTGTGTAGAGGGCAGGGCTTCAGGTTCCTGGATCATTGGGGCACCTTCTGGGGGAGGTACAACCTGTATTAAAAGGTCGTGTTACAGGTGAACCCAAGGGGCTCCAATATTCTAGCAGGCAGGTTTAATAGAGCTGTGAGGGAGGGTTGAAACTAATTTGGCAGGAGGATGGGAACTGGAGTGATAGGGCTGAGGGAGGGAAAAACAGAAATAAATCAGACATAGTGTGCTACAGAGATGATAGAAAAGACAAGCAGGAGATGAGGCATAATCACAGCCAGTGGGATGAATTACAGGGCAATAGAAGTGTGATGCGGTTAAAACAGAAAGCAACAAATATTGGACTGAAACTGCTGGATTTGAATGCAAGCAGCATAAGAAATAAATTGGACAATCTTGAAATTCAGCTACAGATTGGCAAGTATAATGTTGTGGCCATCTCTGAAACTTGGCTAAAGGATGGCTGCCATTGGGAGTTGAATGTTCAAGGATATACAGTGTATTTTAGATTTTTTAGATTATGAGAACACTCAGTCCTCTTTTATTGTCATTTAGAAATGTATACATGCATTTAGAAATGATACAATGTTTCTCTGGCGTGATATCACAGAAAACAAGACAGACCAAAGACTAACACTGACAAAACCACATAATTATATAACATATAGTTACAGCAGTGCAAAGCAATACCATAATTTGATGAAGAACAGTCCATAGGCACAGTAAAAAAAAAGTCTCAAAGTGGAGTCAGCAACACCATCCCCTCGAGAGCCGTATGTACCCGAGCCTGAACCATACGCCGGGGACCTAGGTAGGTGACGGGCCTTCCTGTTACAATGCTCCCTAGTCTTTGAACTGCAGCCACGTACCTACACTGCTGATAAATCAAAGATTGCATACATCATGGGGCTGCTACGAGGGGATGCCTTGGCTTGGGCAACTGCGATCTGGGATAACCAACCAGAGATTTGTTCCTCCTACTCCTCCTTTGTCGCTGAAATGAGGAAAGTCTTTGAACAATCCATTCGCAGTAAGGATGCCACGAAACGGTTGGTTACTCTTCGTCAAGCTTCGCGAAGTGTGGCCAAGTATTCCATTGAGTTCCTGACCTCAGCTGCAGACTCCGGGTGAAATGACGAGGGCCTACGGGAGGCGTTTCGACAGGGCCTCTTGGACAAGATAAAGGATGAGTTGACCGCGCCGGATGACACAGACGGTCTGGGCTCGTTGATATCGCTAGCCATTTGATTAGCGCCATCCTCTGCCGAGCACCTTCGACCTCTCCCTGGCCGCTGAAACACGCAAAGCTGAGGACTTCGAGGCCTTCAGCTCTAGAGGTTCTGGTTACCACACAGCAGCAGCGGCAGCGAAGCAGACATTTCAGAAGTTTTCCAATGTTCCGCTGTGCACTCACATCTGTCTCCATCAAATCAGGATTATGCACGGTCCCCTACTTAACAGATAACAGATATTCATCACCGGAGAGGCTGCGTGCGCTGCCGTCGCGCCACCATCTTCTCCCCTAAAAGATAGGTTAGTCGGCAGAGGGAGTGGTGTGGTCCTGTGTATAAGAAATAATAATAAATCATTAGAAAGGGATGACATAGAATCGGAAGGTGTAGAGTCTCTATGGGTTGAGTTAAGAAATGGCAAGGGTAAAAGGACCCTAATGGCAGTTGCATACAGGCCTCCAAACCACAGCCGGGTCGTGGATTACAAATTACAGCAGGAGATAGAAAAGGTGCGTCAAAAGGCCAATGCCATGATAATCGTTAGGGATTTTAACATGAAAGTGGATTGGGAAAACCAGGCCAGTACTGGACCTCAAGAGAGAGAAATTGTAAAATATCTAAGGGATGACTTTTTAAGAACAGCTTGTTGTTGAGCCCACTAGGGAATTGATTGTGCTGGATTGGGTGTTGTGCAATAATCCAGAGGTGATAAGAGAGTTTAAGGTTAAGGAACCCTTAGAGAACAGTGATCACAATATGATTGAGTTCATTCTGAAATCTGAGAAGGAGAAACTAAGTTCCAATGTGCTGGTATTTCAGTGGAATAAAGGAAATTACAATGGCATGAGAGGGGAACTGGCCAAGGTTGACTGGAAAGGGACACTAGCAGGAAGAACTGCAGTGCAGCAATGGCTGGAGCTTCTGTGAAAAATGAGGGAAGTGCAAGACAGATATATTCCAAATAAGAAGAAATTTTTGAATGGAAGAAGGACACTACCATGGCTGACAAGTGAATTCAGAGCCAAAGTAAAATTATAAGAGAGGGCATACAAGGAAGCCAAGTTTGTGGGAAGATAAAGGATTGGGAAGTTTTTAAAAACTTGCAGAAGGAAACTATGAAGATCATTAGGAAGGAAAAGATGAATTATGAAAGGAAGCTGGTGACTAGTATCAAAGAAATTACTAAAAGCTTATTTAAGTATATAAAGCGTAAAAGTGAGTTGAAGGTAGATATAGGACCAATAGAAAATGACACTGGAGATATTGTAATGAGAGGCGCAGAGATGGCAAAGCAACTGAATACATATTTTACATCAGTCTTCACAGTGGAAGACATCTACAGTATACCAGACATTCAAGAGTGTCAGGGAAGTAAAGTATGTGCAGTGAAATTTACGACTGAGAAGGTGCTCAGGAAGCTGAATAGTCTGAGGGTGGATAAATCTCCTGGACCTGATGGAATACACCCTTGTGTTCTGAAGGAAGTAGCTGGAGAGATTGTGGAGGCATTAGCAATGATCTTTCAAGAATCGATAGATTCTGGCATTGTACCAGATGACTGGAAAATTGCAAATGTTACTCCACTATTTAAGAAGGGTGGGAGGCAGTAGAAAGGAAACTACAGACCTAAAGCCTGACATCGGTGTTTGGGAAGATGTTGGAATTGATTGTTAGGGGTGAGATTACAGAATAGCTGGAGGCAAAGAAGTGGCAGTTGAAATACTGTCATGGTCACTTCTGACAACCCCCCCACCATGCCATTTACCTTAGGAATTGGGCCTCAATCACCTCATTTAAATTGCAATCATTCCCAGGTTCCACTAACTACACACACCAGCTTCCCATCAGAAACAGCAGGATAAAGACCCTGTGACCACAACAAGGAGTTGCCAGTTCGTTGGTTGACTCTTGTATGAGTAGCCTCGTTCCATGGTTCTTAGGACTATCAGTTCAAAGTCGAGCATCATTCCTGAATTCTCTACTAAAACCAAGACTTCAGCTAAAGACTCTCACTAGACACCAATTCCACGTTCACTACGACCATAACGCCTCCCGACTCGGCCTCCGCGCCTGTGTTCAGCACTTGGGTTCGTACCACCGCCGCGTCCTTGCAACAGAATGAACTGGCCACAATGAACCCAGAGGACACGAATCCCGTACAACAGGCCCTGGTCAGCCAGGGCTACCTATTGGGCACCCACAACCAACTACTTTGGGGGATGAGGGAAAACCTTCGGACACTATCCACGAACGTGCAGAAGATCAGTGAACAAGTGGATCGGTTCTCCGCTTCTGTTCCTCTCTCCCCTCCAAGAACCACGACGACACAAACCATACCACTCAGGATAGCTTCACCCCTGGAATCAGCAACACCATCCCCTCGAGAGCCGTATGTACCCCAGACTGAACCATACGCCGGGGACCTAGGTAGGTGCCGGGCCTTCCTGTTACAATGCTTCCTAGTCTTTGAGCTGCAGCCACATACTTACACTTCAGATAAATCAAAGATTGCATACATGATGGGGCTGCTACGAGAGGACGCCTTGGCTTGGGCAACCACGATGTGGGATAACTAACCAGAGATTTGTTCCTCCTACTCCTCCTTTGTCGCTGAAATGAGGAAAGTCTTCGAACAATCCATTCATGGTAAAGGTGCCGCGAAACAGTTGCTTACTCTTTGTCGAGCTTTGCAAAGTGTGGCCAAGTATTCCATTGAGTTCCGGACCTTAGTCGCAGACTCCAGGTGGAATGACGAGGGTCCTATGAGAGGTGTTTCGACAGGGCCTCTTGGACAAGATAAAGGATGAGTTGGCCACGAGGGATGACACAGACGGTCTGGACTCGTTGATATCGCTAGCCATTCGATTAGATTATTGACTTCAGGAGCATCAGAGAGAGAGAACCAGTCGCTCCGCTCCTCGGGAAAGCCCACAGTCCACCTTACCAGTCTCAACCAGCCCCACTTCCCCAGTCGTTCCCAGTATAATAGTAGCAATCCCCAGCCGAATGAATTCGGAGATAGAGAGTTGGGGATTGCTACTGTTGTGGCCAGCCAGGCCAATTCCGGGATACCTGCCCTCAGCGGCCCAAAAGGGAGGGCTCACCAGTGAGAAAGGTAATTCGTGTGAGCCGAATCATATTCCCTTCAGCACCCCAGACTCAGATGCAGATCCCGACAACCGTGAATTACCAACAACAGTCCCTGTCCCTATCTGCTTTGGTGGATTCCGGTGCTGAGGGCAATCTGCTGGACAAAGAGATAACCACCCAGGCCGGAATACCTCGCAAGCTGCTAACCACCCTCCTGGAGGCCTGGGCCCTGGACGGAAAACTGCTGGCTCGGGTGACCCACTGTACGCCGCCCCTGACCTTGATCCTATCCGGCAAACATCGGGAGGAGGTAAGATTCAGTCTCACTCATTCACCTCAAGCCCTGGTAGTTCTAGGGTATCCATGGCTGACCCAACATAACCCCCGTATAGACTGGTCTACTGGGAGGATCGCCAAATGGAGCTCGTCTTGCCATGCCAACTGTCTGCGGTCAGCCCGCCTGTTTTGGAACCCCTCAACTTGTCCTGCGCCCCCACAGAGTACCATGATTTGGGACAGGTGTTCAGTAAACAACGGGCCCTGTCCCTGCCTTTGCACCGCCCATATGATTGTGCCATCGATCTTCTCCCCGGAGCCCCGCTACCCACCAGTCACCTTTTTAACCTATCCCGACCAGAGAGAGAGGCCATGGAAAAATACATTAGTGAGTCCCTCGTGGTGGGCATTATCAGGCCTTCATTCCGGTAGACGCCGGTTTCTTTTTTGTAGAAAAGAAGGACGGGATGCTTTGCCCTTGTATCGAATACTGAGGCTTAAATAATATAACAGTTAAGAACAAGTATCCTCTATCACTCATTAGTTCGGCATTTGAACCAGTGCATGGAGCCACTATCTTTTCAAAGCTGGACCTTTGCAACGCCTACCATTTAGTCAGGTTGAGGGAGGGGGACGAATGGAAGCCGGCTTTAAATACACCTCTAGGTCACTTTGAATATTTGGTCATGCCATTTGGCCCCACCAATGCTCCTGCCGTTTTCCAAACCCTAATCAATGACGTACTGAGGGACTTTATCAATCGGTTCGTTTTTCTTTACCTTGTCGATATCCTGATATTTTCTAGCAGCCCCCAAGAGCACGTACACCATGTCTGTCAAGTCCTCCAGAGACCATGGGAAAACCAGTTATTTGCAAAGGCGGAGAAATGCGAGTTCCACGTTCCTTCTGTCAGCTTCCTAGGCTATATCATTGAAAGCAGGCAGGTAAAAGCAGACCCCGAGAAGATCCGGGCAGTGGAGGAATGGCCTAGACCCACGACACGCAAACAACTTCAACAATTCCTGGGGTTTGCAAACTGCTATCGTGAAGGGCAGATTGTGCCTAACAAGCCTGATAGAGTTCTTTGAGGAGGTGACCAGGCATATAGATGAGGGTAGTGTAGTGGATGTGATCTATACAGATTTTGGTAAGGCATTTGACAAGGTTCCACACAGTAGGCTTATTCAGAAAGTTAGAAGGCATGGGATCCAGGGAAGTTTGGCCAGGTGGATTCAGAATTGGCTTGCCTGCAGAAGGCAGAGGGTGGTGGTGGAGGGAGTACATTCAGATTGGAGGATTGTGACTATTGGTGTCCCACAAGGATCTGTTCTGATACCTCTACTTTTCGTGATTTTTATTAACGACCTGGATGTGGGGGTAGAAGGGTGGGTTGGCAAGTCTGCAGACGACACAAAGGTTGGTGGTGTTGGGTAGGAGTGGTCCTATCCCAACAGTCAAGTTCGGACGAAAAGCTTCACCCCTGCGCCTTCTACTCGCGCCGACTGTCCCCAGCCAAGCGGAATTACGACGTAGGGAATCGGGAACTGCTGGTGGTCAGGCTAGCACTGGAAGAATGGAGACACTGGTTGGAGGGAGCAGAACACCCGTTTGTGGTATGGACTGATCATAAGAACATGGGGTATATTCAGACCGCTAAGCGATTGAAATCCCGCCAGGCCCGTTGGGCATTGTTTTTTGGATGGTTCAAGTTTACCCTCACGTACCGTCCAGGATCCAAGAACAGGAAGCCGGACGCGCTATCCTGCCGGCATGACTCCAAGGATGAAACCTTCGATCCCGATTCTATCCTCCCACCATCCTGCGTGGTTGCCACTCTCACTTGGGAGATCGAGGCTAAAGTAAAGGAAGCCCAGCAGGACGACCCTGACCTTGGCAATGAATCTAGTGATCGCCTATACATGTCCGTCTCCGTCAGGTCTCAGGTTCTCCAATGGGGACACACATCCCGGTTCGTCTGCCACCCCGGGAGTGATCAGACCCTGGCTCTCCTGAGGAAGCACTTTTGGTGGCCGTCCATGGAGGGGGACACCCGTTCTTATGTCTCGGCTTTTTCCATCTGTGCCCGGGGAAAGGTCTCTTAACGACCAACTGCGGGACTACTTCATCCTCTACCTGGCCCTGGTCGTCCCTGGTCACACATCGCCATCGCCTTAGACTTCATCACCGGTCTACCCCCTTCCCATGGAAACACCACTGTCCTCACCGTGGTAGACTGATTCTCCAAGGAGGTGCACTTTGTGGACCTCCCTAAACTCCCTTCTTTTCAAGAAACTTCAGATCTTCTCGTCCACCAAGTCTTCCGCCTCCACGGAATCCCTGTGGACATCGTCTCCGATCGAGGTCCCCAGTTTGTCTCGCAGGTATGGAAGGCCTTCTGCCAAGCCTTGGGCGCATCGGTCAGCCTGTCATCCGGCTTCCATCCCCAGACGAACGGACAGACTGAACGAGTCAACCAAGTCCTGGAGGCGACACTACATTGTGTAAAGGCAAACAACCCACTGACCTGGAGCGACCACCTCCCGTGGGTTGAGTATGCCCACAACTCTCTGGTGAGCTCTGCCATTGCAAGGTCTTCATTTGAGTGCTGCCTTGGGTACCAACCCCCGCTGTTCCCTGTGCAAGAAGAGGAGATTGCAGTACCTTCGGTTCAGGACCATATTGATCGGTGCCGTAAGATTTGGGAGGAGACATGCACAGCCCTACTCAGATCAACAAATCGAAATAAGAAGACAGCCGACCGACACCGCATCCCGGTGCCAGAGTACCAACCTGGGCAGATGGTGTGGCTTGCCTCCAAGGACATCCCGCTCAAAAATGACCATAGGAAACTCGCCCCTCGCTTCCTGGGACCATTCAAGGTTGAAAGGGTTATCAATCCCACAGTGGTCTGCCTAAAGCTGCCTAGATCCATGCGCATCCTCCCAACTTTTCATGTGTCTCAGTTAAAGCCAGTTTCGATCAGCCCTCTGTGTCCCCCAGCCGAGACTCCCCCACCTGCCCGTATCATCAACAACCATCCGGCATACACCGTCCGACGACTACTAGGTGTGTGCCGTCGGGGCAGGGGTCTCCAATACCTGGTGGACTGGGAAGGGTACGGTCCAGAAGAGCGATCCTGGGTCCCCCTCTCCTTCATCCTAGACCCTTCCCTCATCCAGGACTTTCATCGGGACCATCCAGACAGGCCTGGAGGATCGCCTGCAGGCTGCCGTTGAGGCAGGGGGTACTGTCATGGTCCCTTCTGGCAATCCCCCACCATGCCATTTACCTCAGGAATTGGGCCTCAATCACCTCATTTAAATTGCAATCATTCCCAGGTTCAACTAACTATACACACCCGCTTCCCATCAGAAACTGCAGGATAAAGACCCTGTGACCACAACAAGGAGTTGCCAGTTTGTTGGTCGACTCTTCTTTGAGTAGCCTCATTCCATGGTTCTTAGGACTATCAGTTCTAAGTCTAGCATCATTCCTGAATTCTCTACTAAAAACAAGACTTTGGCTAAAGACTCTCTCTAGACACCAATTCCACGCTCGCTACAACTATAACGTCTCCCGACTCTGCCTCCACGCCTGTTTTCGGCACTTGGGTTCGTACCACCGTCACGTCCTTGCAACAAATACAATGTTGGAAAGTGTATGGTCATGCACTTGGGTGGGGGAAATAAACAGACAGACTATTATTTAGATGGGGAGAGAATTCAAAATGCACAGATGCAAATGGACTTGAGAGTCCTTATGCAGGATACCCTAAAGGTTAACCTCCAGGTTGAGTCAAAGGTGAAGAAGGCGAATGCAATGTTGACATTCATTTCTAGAGGTATAGAATATAAATGCAGGGTATGATGTTGAGGCTCTATAAGACACTGCTGAGACTACACTTGGAGTATTGTGTGTAGTTTTGGGCTCCTTATTTTAGAAAGGATATACTGACATTGGAGTGGGTTCAGAAAAGATTCACGAGAATGATTCCAGAAATGAAAGGGTTACTGTATGAGGAATGTCTGGCAGCTCTTGGGCTGTACTCCCTGGAGTTCAGGCGAATGGGGGGGGGGGGGGGATCTCATAGAAACATTCTGAATGTTGAAAGGCCTGAACAGATTAGATATGGAAAAGTTATTTCCCATGGTGGGGGAGTCTATTACAAGAGGGCACGACTTCAGGATTGAAGAACGTCCATCTACAACAGAGATGTGGAGAAATTACTTTAGTCAGAGGGTGGTAAATCCATGGAATTTGTTGCCACGAGCGGCTGTAGAGGTGTTGGCGTGAGAGGGTAAGTGACTGGGTTGATGAGATAGGTAATGTTCAAGGGAGCAGTGAATCATGATGAAAGGTTGCAGGAGTCAATGCACAGGAGCAGATCTAGGAGGGACAGCCAGGCACAGTACCCAGGCTGAAGTAGTCTGGCTGGGTGCCAACAACAGTTAGTCTGATGGCAGTAAGCATGGTTGAATTGAATTGATTTTAACATTTACATCCTTCATGTACATGAGGAGTAAAAAACTTTATGTTACATCTCTGTCTAAATGTGCAATGTACAATTTATAGTCATTTATAGAAAATATAGAACATAGAATAGTACAGCTCAGTACAGGCCCTTCGGCCCACAACATTGTGCCGACCCTCAAACCCTGCCTCCCATATAAGCCCCCAATTTAAATTCCTCCATATACCTGTCCAGTAGGCTCTTAAACTTCACTAGTGTATCTGCCTCCACCTCTGATTAAGGCAGTGCATTCCATGTACCAACATTTGTGTCATCTGCAAACTTGCCAACCCACCCTTCTACCCCCACATCCAGGTCATTAATAAAAATCACGAAAAGTAGAGGCCCCAGAACAGATCCTTGTGGGACACCACTAGTCACAATCCTCCAATCTGAATGTACTCCCTCCACCACCACCCTCTGCCTTCTGCAGGCAAGCCAATTCTGAATCCACCTGGCCAAACTTCCCTGGATCCCATGCCTTCTGACTTTCTGAATAAGCCTACCGTGTGACCTGTCCTCCAGGCCTGTCTACCGTATTAGCCATGCTTATAAATAGTATGTACAATAAGACAGTAACATGATGGTTAAATATGAAAAGTCAATATAACATAGAAATACAGTTGTGTCAGCATGAATTAAGCAGTCTGATGGACTGGTGGGAGAAGCTGGAACGGTTTTGGTTGGGGTGACTTGGGTCCCCAATGATTCTTCAGGCTTGTCTTTGTAAATGTCCTGAATAGTTGGAAGTTCACATTTACAGATGCGCTGGGCTGTCTGCACCACACTCTGCAGAGTACAGTTCCCATACCAGGCAGTGATGAAGCCAGTCAGGATGCTTTCAACTGTGCCCCTATAGAAAGTGCGAAAGACCTCTGCCTAATCAGAAATCTATGCTGGGAACAAACTGCTGCTATAAGAATAGATGGAGAAGTGAGTCAGTTTATGAAAGTCAAGAGAGGCATTAGACAAGGGTGTGTTTTCTCCCTTGATTTGTTTAATGTGTACAGTGAAACAATATTACAAAAAATAAGAGACATCTTGGGAATCAAAGTTGGCGGTGAAAACATCAATAATTTCAGATACGTGGATGATACTGTGTTAATTGCAAGTACAGAAGAAGAACTACAAAACTTAATTAATATAGATGTTGAAGAAAGTGCCAAAATGGATCTATCTATCAATGGGTCTATTTACCACTGTACCATTGAGAGCATACTCGCCAACTGCATCTCAGTGTGGCATGGCAATTGTCCCGTATCAGACCGCAAAGCACTCCAGCGTGTGGTAAAAACTGCCCAGTGGATTATCGGCACCCAATTGCCCACTATTGAGAACATCTACCACAAACGCTGCCTGGGCAGGGTGAAAAGCATTATCAAGGTTGTATCTCACCCTAACCATGGACTTTTTACTCTCCTCCCATCCGATAGGCACTACAGGAGCCTCCGCTCCCGCACCAGCAGGCACAGGAAGATCTTTTTCCCTGAGGCTGTGACCCTGCTGAACCTCTCATCACAGCGCTAAGCAGCATTGCACCCATATCGTACTGTTTCAGTACTTTTATATCTGTGTGCTGTAGCACTTACTTTTTATTCACAGTTATTTTGTAAATAACACTATTCTTTGCATTTCTGGTCAGATACTAACTGCACTTCATTGGCTTGTAGCTGTACTTGGCACAATGACAATAAAGTTGAATCTAATCAAATCTAATCTATCAATCTCAAAAAGACGGAATGTATGGTGATATCCAAAAAGAAAGAGAATCCTATCTGCAGGCTGAAAATAAACGGGGAAGACATAAAACAAGTGCAGGGCTTTTGCTACTTAGGAAACTGGGTTACATCAGATGGCAGGTGCGACGTGGACACCAAAAGAAGAATAGGGATGACAAAAGACACCTTTACGAGAATGAAGAGTATACTGACCAACACTAAACTAGCATGACAACCCACCTCAGAGTACTGAAATGTTATGTTTATCCAGTTATGTTATATGGATCAGAATGTTGGACAATATCTAGTAACATGAGGAAACGAATTGAAGCAGCAGAGATGTGGTTTTTGAAGAGGATGCAAAGAATTTCATGGACAAAACGAATATCTAACGAGGATGTCATGAACAGAGCAAGCACAAAAAGAGAAATACTGTATGAGATCATGAAAAGGCAACGTAACTTCATTGGACATGTGATTAGGAAAGAGGAGTTAGAATGCACGATAACTATGGGAAAGATTGAAGTGAAGAAAGCAAAAGGAAGGCAAAGACAAATGATGGTGGAGACAGCAGCCAGAGAACTGGAAATGAATACGAATGAATTGATCGATTTGACCCGAAATAGGAGTGTGTGGGCCATGGCAGTCAAAACTCAATCTGGGCATGGCACCTGATGATGATGATGATGATGATGATATAAAGTTCTTAGGATTTGGGGGCCCATACCGAACTTCTTCAACCATCTGAGGTGAAAGAGGCCCTGCATGCCCTCTTCCGAGCATTCTTGCTTCGGCATACCAGGGCCTTAGAGATGGAGCTATGTAGAGTTGAACTTGCCTGAGAAGAAGGCACAAGAGTGTGTCTTACTGGGAGAAGATGGCACCAGTTCCCATGTCAGATACCCCACCTCCACCACAAAAACTCCAGAGAGATTCAGATGGTGGAGAATGGAAGCATGGATGAAGCATCTCTTGAGCTCCTCAAAAACATGATCTGTGGCAGTCCACCAGATTAGACATGAAGTAGATGGTTTAGTGATGGAGGTGAGAAGAGCAGCAATTTGGCTATAATTCCTGATGAAATAGTGGTTGCAAATGGAGAAGGCCAAGAAACGTTGTAGCTGTTTGAGGGATCGTGGTCAGGGCCATTCAATAATGGCACACACTTCCTCTGGGTCCATTGTTATGCCTTGGAATGAAGGGACATAATCCAGGGAAGAAATGACTGGGGTGGGGAAATGGCATTTTTCTAACTTGCAGTAGAGTTGTATTTTGAGGTGACACAGAAGGATTGATTGAACATGACAGACATGGTTTTGGGGGTCCTTGGAGAAGATGAGGATGTTGTCGAGTTAGATGGACACATGCCTGTGTAGCATGTCTCAAAGGATCTCATTGCTGAATGTTTAGAAAATGAATGAAAGTCGGAAAGGCATCTCTGAGTATTTGTAATTGCCAGTGTATGTTATCAATTATATTTTACACCCATAGTTCTAGCTTGGTGAAGATCTGGGCCCTGTGGAGCATTTCAAATGTGCTATCTATCAAGAGGAGAGGGTAATGGTTCTTAATGGTGATTTTGTTGAGTCTATGGTAGTCAATGCAGGGACGAAGACCCACAGGGTCTACTTGACAATAAAGAATTCTGCACTAGATGGGGACCAGGATGGTCTAGTGAAGCCATGCTGTAGCACTTCAGCGATGTAGTCATTCATGGCTCGTGCCTCAGTAGGGGAGAGGGAGAACAGACAACTTTGGGGAGGTGTGTGGACAGGAGCAAGCTAAGTGCACCATTGTGTGGTCTGTGAGGTATCAGAGTGCTGGCTTCCTTTTTACTGAAAGCAATGACTGAGTCTTGATAGTCCTGTGGCGTTTACTGAGGTCGACACTTTCCTCCGTCGGGGGTGATGTCAGCTGAGGTTGCAGGCCGGTGGTCTGGCAGGTGGTTTCCCAACTTAGCAGGGAAGCAGAAAGCCAGGTGAAATGAAGGTCGTGAGTGGGGAGCCAGCGATAACCCAAGATGAGAGGTTTGTTGGGTATGTTGATAAGAAGAAACTGGATGGACGCACACTTTTCTTCAATGCATGCGTGCAAAAGCTGTGCGGATGCTCTAACCATCCCAGACCTCAATGGCCGTGATGCAGAAGAAGTGAGAGATCGGCTCAGTTGGGAGCCCAAGCTGCACACAATGAGTCCAGTCCAAAAATCCACCAGAGGCTCCAATGCACGTAGAGCAATCAGGGTGTGGAGGAGGACAGAGAGTGAATTAGGTTATGGTCCTGGAACAAGTAGCCTGGGGTAGCTTATCAAATAGAGAGCCTCTTGTCTCTGTCTGATGGTGCCTTTTCCCTAGACGCAATGGGCATTTGATGCATGGGTGATCTATGGCTCTGGTAGCTCATGCACTTGAGTGGGCACAGGGTCCAAAGCAGCTCTCCCTACATGCATGGGTTCTTGAGGCATTGACGGTGAGGGTCTTGCAGCCTGAAATGGCTCTGGGAATGGAACTAGGGTTGTGGCTGATGATCTGAATCTTTGTTCCATAAGACATTTGTCAATTCCGAGGAAGAGAGTTTTGTTGTCCCAATTAGTGGAGGCCAAGGTCAGAGCTCACACAATCAGGAGAGAGATGACGAAAGCAATCTTGGCTCAGTCCATGGGATACAGAGTTGGTTGAAGCTCGAAATGCGAGACGCTCTGGGACAGGAAATTGCGGCTTTGGGTTAGGGATCTTTCTCAGTATTCGAACACCAGAATCTGGGACTCCAATGGAGTAGGTGGAATGGTGCAGACTTGCTGTATTAAGGTGGAAATTTGACTGAGAGTGCCAAGCAGTTGGTCAACAGTTCCCTGTTCCTTTCGCATTGTGTGCTCTTTTCAACAGCCGACTTCCTTCAGGTGAGCATACTCTGCTAAGTCAATCATTGGCTCACCCATCCTGTCAGAAAATGTAAAAGAAGCTTGATCCAAAAGCAGAGCAGTAGAGATGATTCCACAGTAAATTATATTTTACTGATAAACTGTGAATTAATACGCCACGAGGGGATGCAAAACAAGAGAGAACAGATACTTAACATGGCAATCTAACTGAAGATGAGGAGCAACTTGTTGAGGCTTGCTGGTTCAATGGGTGAACAAAGGGAAATTGGATGAGAGCTGGCTTTAAATAGGCTGCAGGTGATGTATTGGAAATGAGTGTCATTTAGCCAGGTGGGGACTGGGAGGTGCTTCCCTGTGCAGGCTTGACAATGTGAAGTTCTGTTCAAGTATTCATCTTTCTTTTGAACATTATTCAAGTTCTTTTGAGAGCTCACCTGTCCATTTTTCTAACATACATAATTCTTGTTAAGCTAGGATCACTCTGGTTGTTGACCTGTACAAACTCCTATTTACATTGATTTTTAAGATTCTCATCCTTGTTTTCAATCCCTCTTGTGGTTCTTCATTCTCTATCTCCCTAATATCCGTGAGCGTTTTAACCTCCATTATAGCAGTGCACCAGCAATTTTAGCCCTTTGTTCATCTCCAAGAGAAACTGTTCTTTATTCAGCAGCAATTCATTCAACTGATTTAAAGCACAACCTATGGATCTCCCTTTCAAACCTTACAATAACTCTTCATCTCTTTCTTGCTGTAGGCATCACTTAAACTTCACTTCTTTGGTCAAGCCTTCAGTTGCCCAAAGTTGTTAGGATGTTTTTCTGATCTCAAAATATCCGTTAAAGAAAGTTGTCTTTGTTGTACGATCAGGAATCTATGAAATTTAATTCCTTTTTGAAGATCAAAGATCTTATGTGTTTATTTCTTTTACCCATTGAATACCCTTGAGATTCTCGATAGCATGCTGAATGCTCCTCTTTTTGTGAGCATGGGATGAAAGTCACCAAATGTCAGTCGAGATGTGCAACTGATTTACTGACTGTGGAAATGAAGTGGAAGGAAATTTCATCACACAGGTTATAGAAGTGAGAGGGAGTGTGTAGTTGCTCAGTTGTCGATTAGGTCACTGTAGGAGTAAGTGCCAAAAGGCAAATATAACAGCTAAAATTTGAACAGCTCTCCTTTCTCAAAAAGCATATTCAATTTCCAGAAATAAACAGGCAATGTAATATCTAGTTATGAATTCCAAAATAAACAAAGAATATATCTTAATAATAGTGACATTAGTGGGGTCAATATAGACCTACCCAGTTCAGTGCCAGTGCCTGTGCCTGCTGGTGCAGGAGTGGGAGCGGAGGCTCCTGTAGCGCCAACTGGATGGGAGGAGCAATCCCATCCATCCCACTTCCCCCATTTATTTTTCAGTAATTTAGCAACCTATATTTTAAATGTAATCAGTAAAATTCTGAGCTCAAAATGAGTATGGCATTTTTCAATTCCCATGGGATTTTGTTTCTAGCTTTGTCTTATTGGACTGTATACTTCAATTTATTGAATGTCTGTGACACTGTGGTGATGCAAAGCCTCTGCCATTCCTCTCAATATATTTGTTCTCAGTTTTCAAAAATTTCTTCAGATGGATTCATCACTATCTTTCTTTGATGTATTTTCAAAAGTATCCAATGTTTTAATTCATTGTTTCAGAGTTTTCAGTGTTCTCTTTCCACAGAAGCTGTGTATCCTGCTGAGAGGTTCTGACTTTTTCTGTTTTTATCATATCTGCAACATTTTGATTCTAGATCATTACATTCACTTTCTCTACTTCCTTCGAATTGCTTGCTTGTTTCTTTGTGCCCCTTTTCTGTCTCCTACAGGAGAGAGAAAAAAATAATCTTGGATTTGAGGCCTTCAACTGACATTACATTTAATCTTGTAAAAGCTTATGATTTACCCATGGGCTGCCAATCTGCTTGCATTCAGAACTGAGTGCCAATTTCTAGTGCATGTACCTGAAATATGTTTCCTCTCTCCCACCACCTCATGTGATCCCCATATATTTCTCACATATTACCGAGGAGTCACCTTATTTTAACACTTAGATAATATTGTGACTTAAATCTTTGTAAATTCTTTTGATGTGATTTTTTAAAAAATATATTTGTTCTAAATTATCACCTAGAAAGATACTTGAAAGTGAAACAGATGTTCTTTTATTTCCCAATTAGGGCAGTTTTAAAGAGACGTACACACATGTTTACGTGCGTATAAATCACACTCTGCAAATGGGTATTTCACGGATTACGACTGCCTTGCCTTAGACAAGATTGACAGTTGCAGCTATATTGGAGCAGTTTCTTCAGGACAACTCACTACAATATTGAGTGTTGGTTTTCAGGCATTCTGGAAAAGTGCCTGCATCAATATATTTAACATAAATGTACAAAAGTTTGTAGAAACCTACATATTTGATACTAGATCCTCAATACAAACAATAACCAAAAGCCACTGATGTGAAATGAATATATGTCTGTTTGTATGGGAAAGAGACAAAGATCGATATAATCTCCAAATGAGGGTCTACTTCTCATTCCTTCCCTATTTCCAGATTCAAAGCAGCTTATCACAGTTATGTTATATTGCAAATGGGTTACTTTAACAAAGTCACTTTTGTTCTTTTCAGAAGCCTATATAACATTGACAATTGTTTAGCCACATGGACAAGCACTTTACTTCTCACCTCTCCCTATTTCTGTTTGAGGTTCCCTCATGCTTAACGAAGACCACTGCCATCCTACTACCTAAAGGAAAGAAAAGGCATTATGCTTTAATACTGCCCAGTGCTTATGACACCTACCATTATAACATTATAAAATTATAAAATGCTTTGAAAGGCCAATGATGGCACAGATTTGCCTCATTGTCCACTTCAACCCACTACAATTTGTTTACCATCAAAACATGTCTATGGCAGATGCCATCTCCCTGGCCTGACACTCTTCTTTGGAGTATCTGGACAGTAAAGACACCTACATTAAGCCATTGTTTATTGACTACAGCTCAGCTTTCAATAGTATAATTCTATGTAGACTCATCCAAAGATCCTAACTACCTTGCTTTGTAACTGGATCTTTGACATTCTGATCAACAGACTATATCAATAAGGATTGGCTGCAACATCTCTGCTCCATCTACTCTCAGGACTGTATAGCCAGATTCTGCTCTAACTCCATCATCAAGCTCGCAGATGGTATCATCTTAGTGGGCCGCATCTCAAGTAATGATGAGTTGGAGTACAGGAATGAGGCAGTGTGTCTAGCGACATAGCATTACAAGAACAGCCTTTCCCTCAATATTAGCAAAACAAAAGGACTGATACTGAATTCAGAAAAGGGATGCTGTGCACCTGCTCCTCCCATTCCACCAGTTCCTCTAGAGGCTAAAGAAAGATTGCATGTCCTTGTTTGGGATTACTCCAGAGTAATGAAATCATGGATAGCATAATTATGGATTAATTAAAGTGTAAACCAGACTTCAAAAAATAAAACCTGTTCATAGCTTAACTTCCAATGATGCTTTATGGCTAGTGAAACCAGTTACTGGGTGTGGGCCATTCTGATCCTGTCCCATTGAAGCAGGGCAGGGGAAGACAATAGATGAATAGAGACACAATAGATTCTGCAGGTGTTAGAAATCCTGAGCAACACACACACACAAAATGCTGGAGAAACTCAACAGGTCAGACAGCATCTATGGAGTGACTAAACAGTCAACATTTCAGGCTGAGAACCTTTATTAGGATTCATCATCAGAGTCCTAATGAAAGGTCTCATCCCAAAATGTCAACTGTTCATTTCTCTCTATAGATGCTGTCTTACCTGTTGAGTTTCTCATTTTGTGTGTGTTGCAATCTGTGAATGTTCATATTAATTGGTATTCATTGAATCTTTCAGAATAAGGTCAGGGAGTACAATAAGTGGCCATCTCCTATATTAACACATTGTTAAAAGTAATCTGTGCCACTTAATCCACAGTTCAGAACAGGGCTTTCTGTCACTTAATATTCTGGCTAGTTCTATAATCAGGGAGCCATACTTCAATATTAACATAAAAGGTATTTTTTGGTCATTTGGATTTATGCTCAGAAGTTTTTCAAACTTGCACTAGTAATGAATATTCAAAAAGATTCTGCTACCTGGAATGTGCTACCATTATAACATCAGAATCAGAATCAGGTTTATTATCACTGGCATGTGATGTGAAATTTGTTAATTTAGCAGCAGCAGTTCAATGCAAAACACAATAACAGACAAAGAAAGCAAATAAATCAAGTACATTAAGTATATATATGTATATTGAATAGATTTAAAATAGTGCAAAAACAGAAATAATATATATTAAAAAGTGAGGTAGTGTTCATGGGTTCAATGTCTATTTAGGAATCAAATGTTAGAGGGGAAGAAGCTGTTCTTGAGTTGCTGAGTGTGTGCCTTCAGGTATCTGGACTTTCTTCCTGATGGTAGCAATGATAAGAGGATATGCCCTGGGTGATGGGGGTCTTTAATAAAGGATTAGATTAGATTATGAGAACACTCAGTCCTCTTTTTATTGTCATTTAGAAATGCATACATGCATTAAGAAATGATACAATGTTTCTCTGGAGGGATATCACAGAAAACAGGACAAACCAAAGACTATCACTGACAGAACCACATAATTATAACATATAGTTACAGCAGTGCAAAGGAATACCATAATTTGATGAAGAACCAACCATTGGCACAGTAAATAAAGTCTCAAAAGTCCCCGAGTCGATTGACTCCCGAGTCCCCGATAGCAGGCAGCAAAAGGGAGAAACTCCCTGCCATAAACCTCCAGGCACCGTCAACTTGCCGATACCTTGGAAGCAGCTGACCACAGCCAACACTGAGTCCGTCCATCCGAAAACTTCGAGCTTCCGACCAGCCTCTCCGATACAGCCTCCCGAGCACCATCCTCTGCCGAGTGCCTTCGACCTAGCACCGGCTGCTGAAATACGCAAAGCCGAGGGTTTCGGGGCCTTCTGCTCTGGAGATTCCGGTTACCACACAGTAGCAGTGGCAGCAAAGCGGGCATTTCAGAAGTTTTCCAGATGTTCCAACGTACTCTCATGTCTGTCTCCATCAAATCAGAATTGTGCACGGTTCCCGCCTTGACAGATAACAGACATCACCACCGAAGTGGCCGCGCGCTGCCGTTGCATCGCCATCTTCTCCTCTCCTCTCCTCAAGGACATTGCCTTTCTGGGACATCACTCCTTGAAGATGTCTTGGGTAATATGGAGAATAGTACACAAGATGGAGCTGATTAAACACATGACTTTTTATAGCTTCATTTGGTCCTCTACAGGAGCCCCCCACCGCACCCCCCCCCCCACCACCACCACCACCACCACATACCAGGCGGGGATGCAGCCTGTCAGAATGCTCTCCACGGTACATCTATAGAAGTTTTCATGTGTTGTAGTTCACTGACCAAATCCCTTCAAACTGCACTGTCTTGCCTTCTTTATAGCTGCATCGATATGTAGGAACCAGGTTAGATCCTCAGCGATCTTGACACCCAGGAACTTGAAACTGCTCACTCTCTCCACTTCTGCTCCCACTATGAGGATTGGTATGTGTTCCTTCGTCTTACCCTTCCTGAAGTCCACAATCAGCTCTTTCATCTTACTGATGTTGACTTCAGGGTTGTTGTTGCAACACCACTCCACTAGCTGGTATACTGCATTTTGCTCCTTATACGCCCTCTCATCTCTAGCTGAGATTCTACATAATATGTAACTCTACAAAGTTATCTCTACTATATTCAAAAAGATAAGTAGGTGACTATAGTCATTGAAACTGCAGTTAGTTATTTATTGTTATCTGTGTGTTTAAATTTATGAAACATTGCGTCAGGAGAGTAAGATTCTCTTAAAATCTCTCCCCTTATGTTCTGCTGTGTGATTAAAATATACTGTATTTCCCAGTTATAGACTCTGTATGACTCAGTTTTGTAAATAATATTGTTTTCCCTTTCATCTTCACCAATTTTTATTGAAGTACAGTACCACAGAAAGCGACCTGTCTGGATGCATCATGGCTTGATATAGCAACTGCTTGCTTGTGATCGCAAGAAACCGCAGAGAGTTGTGGACACAGCTCAGCACTTCACAAAAACAAGCCATGCCTCCATGAACACTGTCCATATTTCTCACTGTCTCGGTAAAGCAGCCAACATTAAAGACCACATCCCAAACTTTCTCTCTTGTCCTCTCTCCCATCAGACAGATGGTACAACAGCCTGAAAGGACGTACAACCAGGATCAAACGCAGCTTCTATCCCACTGTCATCAGACTACTGATGATCCCCTAATATGATCAGATAGATTCTTTCCTGACAATCTAGCTTGTTATCATCTTCCCTCGTTGTTTAGCCACACTGCACCTTCTCTGTAACTAACACTTTATTCTGAACTCTATTATTGTTTAACATTGTAGTATCTCAATTCATTGTTGTAAGGAATTGATCTGTATGTAACGTATGCACGACAAGTTTTTCATTGTACCTCAGTATATGTGACAATAGTAAAGCAATTTACCAATTTACCAGTTTCTCATTGAACAGTTACTTGTAGTTGTGAACAGATTGACATTGTTATCAGTCTGGGAATTTCCTTAAAACACTATCACAGTTTCCGTTGACTGTTAGCATGTTGATAACGTTCCACTGAGATTGCAATACATTTGATTTATTGAAGCCATCTGTGAATTAGGTGATGACATGTGTTGTGCAGTGTTTTTGCAGTAGTTTGCAAGAAGGTCCTCACCCACTAAATTGCCTTCTGGCAGTAATACAAAGGAACAGATAGTATTTTGTCTTCCAAATTTTTAACTTCTTTTCAAGAGAAAAAACTTTCAGCAGTCTCTGATTATCAATTGGCAAATCACTTTACAGTGAGACAGATGTTCCTCTAATTCCCTTGATGTGAACTTTCAGATAACAGTAGGAGTGCATGTACTGGACAATGCCATGAAATATATGGTTGTAAATGATGAATAATGTAATGTATTTTCATTTGTAAGGCTAATCTTTTAGGTTATTCATCTCTTAAATTGATATTAAATAAGAATATAAAGAAATTAAATCAGGAGTGAAAGAGACGGAGCTCCTCAATCCAGCTCCACCATTCAGTGGTGTTGCAATCATAGCTGATTTTTTCCTAAATTCCACTTCTGTGCTTTTCATTCTATAAACGTCTAAAGAACTCATATTCAATGATGCAACTTTGCTGTTCTGTATAATAAACATTTCCAAAGATTCACATCTCTTGCAGAGGAGAAATTCCTCTGCTCATCCTTTTATTGTCTTGGTTGTGAGAGTGCTTGGAATATGCATCACAGCGGGCAAGAATTTAAAGCAGGTTCCAACAGATGCTTCAAAAAAACTGCATGGGTTCATCTTGGAGCTGCCAACTTATTTTACCACAGAGGGTTCTTGCTTAAGCCAGCACAGATTTACAGATGTTTTTCTTGACATGAAACTAAAAGAAAAAAAAACACTAAGAGCTGTCTAATTTGGTATCCTTCCACAAAAAGAGTGTGCAACAAAGCTGACAGAAAGTAACTGATACGGTAATGTCAGAGTTACCCATTGATCTTTCTACAAATGTGTCATGAATTAGTTATACCCAAGCAAAGCTATCAAGTTAAAGCTCTCTTACTGAGTATTATACTTAAGTACACTTTTAACAAACTTGTTGCTTTCAAATGTATTCATGTAGCAGTGAAAAACTTTGCTGCAAAATGTGGATCCATACTTTCAATCGTTGGTTCTTCATCTTTATTATGTCCAGCAAGAATCAGAAGATGCCCGTATACAAACTACAGAACCTGCTGTCGCCAATGTTGGCAGGCACGGACATCCCCAGATGTGATTTCTGCTGCCAAGCTCAACGGTTCTAAAAATCCTAAGCAGATTCAGAACCAGGACTCCGCTGCCATCAACGTGGGTTCCAACAACCTTGGACACCTTGAAAGTGTTGATTGCTCAACCTCCAACTCTGACTCCAGCCTGGACTTTGACCAACAGCACCTCCAGGGTGGAACTTCATGTGCTGCTGCTGGAACCCCAGTCTCCCCTTCCCCTACCACCATTCTGCATCCCTTGTCTCTAGGTCCCTCCAACAGCTTTTGGTTCCTCTGAGACTCCATCTTCCTCCCACCCTACCTTTCCAGATAATCCCAACACTCTCCTCTCCTCAGACATCATCAAATCTCTTCCCACTCTGATTCCAGCTCTTATCCATGCTGGGTCTTCACTATTCCCTCTGACCTTCCCGTCTCTGAGGCAGAATGTTCTGTCCTCAGTAAGAGCCTCACCTTTGTACCCATGCACCCAGACCTCAGTGAGATCTGCACCCACCATGGCTCCAAGCTCTTCTTCTGCCGCCTCTGTCTCTGTGCCTACTTTTTTGGCAAGGACTCTCCAGCCCGCACTGATGACCCCTTGTCCCGTCCAACCTTCCTCCTCTCCCTGGACACCCCGCTCAGGTATTCCGCTTGCTCTGGATCTTTTCATTGCTAACTGCTGACAAGATGTCAACCGCCTTGACTTTGCTACTCTTCTCTCCAATTCCAAGCTCACTCCTTCCGAAGAACTCTCTCCGCGCTAATCCTAATCTCATCATCAAACACGCAGATAATGGGTGCTGTAGTAGTCTGGTGGACTGACTTCCACCTTGCTGCGGCCTTATGACAACTCTTAGACACCTCTTACTGACCCCTTGAACAAGACCCCACAAAAGAGAACCAGGCCATTGTCACCCACACCATCACTGACCTTATTAACGCTAGGGATCTTGCATCCACTGCCACCAGCCTCATAGTTCCAGCAACCAAAACCTCCCATTTCTACCTCCTACCAAAGATCAGAAACCTGCCTGTCCAGATAGAGCCATTGTTTCCACTTGTTCCTGCCCCACTGAACTCATATCTGTATACCTCAACTCTGTTTTACCACCCCTGGTTCAGTCACTTCCTATCTACATCTGTGACACTTCACATGCTGCAGATCATTTCAATGATTTCAAGTTCTCTGACCCCGATCATCTCATTTTCACCATGGACATCCAATCCCTATACACCTCCATCCCTCAACAGGAGGGCCTTAAAGTTCTCCGCTTCTTTCTAGATGACAGACCCAAACTCTTCCCCTCCATCACCACTCTCTACCTTCTTGTGGAACTGGAACTCGCCCTCAATAATTTCTCCTTCAGCTCCTCCCACTTCCTCCAAAGCAAACACGTAGCGATGGGAACTCGCATGGGTCCCAGCTGTATCTGCCTTTATTTTGGCTACTTGGCCCATTCTATGTTTCAAACATGCAGCAGTATCACACCCCAATTTTTCCTACTCTACAGCAGTGACTGCACTGGCACTTCTTCCTGCACCCATGCAGAGCTTGTCGACTTCATCAACTTTGCCTCCAACTTTCACCCTGCCCTCAAATTCACCATTTCCAACACCTCCCTCCCCTCACTACATCTCTCTGTCTCTATCTCTGGAGACAGTTTATCTACTGATATCTTTTACAAATCCACTGATTCTTACAGCTACCCGGTTTATACCTCACCCCCTCCCCCCCGTCACTTGTAAAAATTCTATCCTTTTCTCTCAGTTCCTCCGTATTTGTCACATCTGCTCTCAGGATGAGGCTATTCGTTCCAGAACTAATGAGATGCTCTCCTTCTTCAATGAAAGGGGCTGTCCTTCCTCCATCATCAAGGCTGCTCTCACTCACCTTTGCCCTCACCCCATCCTCTCACTGACCGACCAGGGATAGGGTTCCTCTTGTCCTCACCTACCACCCCGCCAGCCTCTACGCCCAGCACATAATTCTCCATAACTTCTGCCATCTCCTACCTGATCCCACCAACAGGCACATCTTTCCCTCTCCACCCACTTTCCGATTTCTGCAGGAATCGCTCCCTACATTCTTCCCTCCCCACTGATCTCCCTCCTGGTATTAATCTTCATAAGTGGAACAAGTGCCACACCTGTCTCTACACCTCTTCCCTCACTACCATTCAGGGCCCCAAATAGTCCTTCCTGGTGCGGTGACACTTCACCAATGAGTCTGGTGGGGTCATATACTATATCCGGTGCTCCTGGTGTAGCCTCCAGTATATCGGTAAGACCTGACATAGATTGGGAGATCGCTTTACTGAGCACCTGTGCACCGTCTGCCAGAAAACTCCTGATGCCCATCTATTTCAATTCCACTTCCCATTCCCATTCTGACTTGTCAGTCCATGGTCTCCTCTACTGCCACAATGAGGGCACACTCAGGTTGGAGAAACAGCATCTTATACTCTGTCTGGGAAACAGCATCTTATACTCTAGCCTCCAACCTGATGTTATGAAAATTGATTTCTCGAACTTCTGGTAATTGTGCCCCCCCCCCACTTTCATCATTCCTGTTTCACTCTCTCACCTTATCTCCTTCACCCATCAACCCCCTCTGGTGCTCCTCCCATTTTCATTTCTTCCATGTTCTTCTGTCCTTCCCTATCAGATTGCCCCTCTTTTCCTCTATGGCTTATCAGCTTACCAGCTCTTTACTTCACTCCTCCCCCTCTCCCGGGTTCACCTATTATCTACTTGTTTCTCCCTTCCCCCCACCTTCTTGCTCTAAATTCTCATCTTTTTTTTTGCCAGTCCTGATAAATAGTCTCGGCCCAAAATGTTGACTGTTTACTCTTTTCCATAAAAGCTGCCTGGCCTGCTGAATTCCTGTGGCATTTTAAACATAGAAACATAGAAACATAGAAAATAGGTGCAGGAGTAGGCCATTCGGCCCTTCGAGACTGCACCGCCATTTATTATGATCATGGCTGATCATCCAACTCAGAACCCCGCCCCAGCCTTCCCTCCATACCCCCTGATCCCCGTAGCCACAAGGGCCATATCTAACTCCCTCTTAAATATAGCCAATGAACTGGCCTCAACTGTTTCCTGTGGCAGAGAATTCCACAGATTCACCACTCTCTGTGTGAAGAAGTTTTTCCTAATCTCGGTCCTAAAAGGCTTCCCCTTTATCCTCAAACTGTGACCCCTTGTTCTGGACTTCCCCAACATCGGGAACAATCTTCCTGCATCTAGCCTGTCCAATCCCTTTAGGATTTTATACGTTTCAATCAGATCCCCCCTCAATCTTCTAAATTCCAACGAGTACAAGCCCAGTTCATCCAGTCTTTCTTCATATGAAAGTCCTGCCATCCCAGGAATCAATCTGGTGAATCTTCTTTGTACTCCCTCTATGGAAAGGATGTTTTTCCTCAGATTAGGGGACCAAAACTGCACACAATACTCCAGGTGTGGTCTCACCAAGGCCTTGTACAACTGCAGTAGTACCTCCCTGCTCCTGTACTCGAATCCTCTTGCTATAAATGCCAGCATACCATTCGCCTTTTTCACCGCCTGCTGTACCTGCATTCCCACTTTCAATGACTGGTGTATAATGACACCCAGGTCTCGTTGCACCTCCCCTTTTCCTAATTGGCCACCATTCAGATAATAATCTGTTTTCCTATTTTTGCCACCAAAGTGGATAACTTCACACTTATCCACATTAAATTGCATCTGCCATGAATTTGCCCACTCACCCAACCTATCCAAGTCACTCTGCATCCTCTTAGCATCCTCCTCACAGCTAACACTGCCACCCAGCTTCGTGTCATCCGCAAACTTGGAGATGCTGCATTTAATTCCCTTTTATGTGTATTCCTTGGATTTCCAGCATTGTCAAAAACTTTGAATGTTGCCTGGATGAACATTGTGTGAACAAGCTGAAAGGTTCTGTTGAAACTGTCTTGGAGCTTTAAGCAATAATACCTAGAGATCATACTATGCAAAAAAGAAATGTGATAATATGGCACTTCACAGGGGAACTAGGCTAGTTTCATCCAGGGCCCTCAGAAATTAACATATATATTATGTAAATAGCATGCATAAATGTTATCTATTCTGAGAAGCATATGCAATTTGTAAACCATCTGGTTTGATATGTTACCATGGCTGAAACACCTAAAATGCATTCTCACTAGGAACCATTTTGCACAGTGACTTTGTATGATTTAATGATAAATTTATACAAACAGACACAAGGAAAGACTCCCCCTTAATGACATGGCGCTCTCTCTTACCTTCGTACATGTCTGAGAAGTGAGAAGTACTCGTAAACAATGTGAGGAAACAGATAAGTAGAAAGGATTCTGAAAGTGCAAAAGTATAGTTGTACTTTATGAAAGCTGATACCACTGCCCAAGGAATTCTGCTACTGTTTCTATTTTCAGTTGTTAATAAGATATCAATGGTGCATTCCCAAACTATTTGAAGTCTTCTTATGGAGATTTATTCCACAGTGCATATTGTCGTCTTTCCTACACCATGTCATCTTCAGTAGAGTTACTGGGAGAGACTGATTTTGTCTGGAATTGTGCAGAATTACCACATCGGCATTCAGAACCCTGCACTATTGACCTGGGGAATTTAAATTCAATGAAGTTAATCTGCAATACATAAAACAGTAGAAGCCAGAGTATGATCTGAGAAATCCAACTGATTTATTAACATTCTTCAAGAAAATTAATCTGCCTTTCTTATCTAGTTTGGTCTGACTCCAGGCCCAACAAAGTATTTGATTCTTCCACCCATAATCACTTGTCCCTCACCTGGAAATTAATGGTCAGGCTGTGTCTGTGGTTGATTTATTCAAATTCTTGGGCACTACCATTATTAATACAATCCAGTGAAACCAGCATATTATGCTCAACACTAGGAAAGCTCAACGGGGATTTTTCTTCATACAACTGTTTAGGAAACTTAGCATCTCAGGGTGTATCCTGCTGAATTTTTACACAGTCATCATTGAAAATGTTGTGACCACCTCTATCATCAACTGATTTCCCACCACCTCCTCCCTCTCCAAGTCCAGGTTGCAGAGAGTGCTCCATTTAGCAGTGAAGATCAATGACTGTCAGCTACCAATATCAGAGGACCTGTTCATCACCAGAGCAAAGAAAAGAGCCGATAAAATTACTGCTGGTTCCATCCATCCTAGCAGTCACATATTCACCAAATTGCTGTCAGGGAGACACTACAAGTCCATCGCCACCAGGACTACACATCATCTCCTTAATCAGTACATAGAAGTCCCAACAAGAGAGTATACATTACTTGTTCTCCTAATAGGGAATGAGACAGGACAGACGACAAACATTTGTGCAGAGGAACAATTGTCAATATAATGCCACTACTTTCAAGGTAATTTTGGAAAAGGATAGATCAGGTCCTCAGGTTGAGATTCTCAATTGGACAAAGAGCAATGTTGATAGTATCGGAAATGATCTGCAAGTGTGGATTGGGACGGGCTGTTTTGGGCAAAGTTGTAATTGGTAAGTGGGAGGCCTCCCAAATTGAAATTTTGAGAGTACAAAGCATGTATGTGCTTCTCAGAATAGAAGGCCAGGATATCAGATTTAAGAAACCTTCATTTTCAAGAGATATTTAGGCCCTGGTTATGAAAAAATGAGGTGCATAGCAAGTTATAGGCAGGGAGGAAAAATGTGGTAGTTGAGGAGTATAAGAAATGCAAGAGAACACTTAAGAAAGAAATCAGGAGGGCGAAAAGAAGGCATGAAGTTGCTCTAGCAGATAAGGTGAAGAGTCCTAATGCCATCTACAGATATGTTAAGAGCAAAAGGATGGCAAGGGACAAAATTAGTCCTCTGGTAGATCAGGATGGTAATATATACATGGAGCCAAAAGAGATGAGGGAGATTTGAAATCAATTTTTTTGCATCTGTATTTACTCAAGTGATAGATGCAGAGTCTTTAAAAGTGAAGCAAAGCATCAGCGAAGCTATGAACCCTGTACAGATCACTGAGGAGGAAGTGTTTACTATCTTGAGGCAAATCCCCAGGGCCTGACAAGACAAGTGCAGATATTGCAGGGGCCCTAGCAGAGATAGTTAAATAATACTTAGAGATAAGGAGAGGGAAAATTCAGATTTCAAACCTCTGCTGCCTTGTGGTTATACCCCCTCATGAGAAAGGTTTTGAGAGTAAACTCCAAGGAAAAATCCAGTCGGCGTCCCGAAGGCGGCTGACTGCTGTACCTAGCACCAGCACAGCAACTCCTACAATGCTGCTGACACCAAACTGTATCGACTTTCATCATTCCTTTGGACCTGTCGTCAGCATGGAGAGGGGGGCCCACTGCATGGGCAATAGACACATCTCCATATCAACTCTGCCCTGGCTTGTGTCCTTTAGAGGCCACTCTCAGTGACTACCAGAGGTGCAGTACCCATGGTCGACCACCACCGACGGAGGCCACACACTTAGAGACAGCTGAAGTTCCGGAGGACTAGAGGATAGCTAATGTTGCTCCGCTGTTTAAGTATAAACCATGAAATTACAGGCTAGTGAGCCTGACATCTGTCGTGGGAAAGTTATTGGAAGGTATTCTAAGGGACCCAATATATAAGTATTTCATAAACAGGGATTGATTAGGGATAGTCAGCATGGCTTTGTGTGTAGTTGGTCATGTCTAACCAATCTTATAGAGTTTTTAAAGGATGGTACCAGGAAAGCTGATAAAGGCAAGGCAATGGATGTTGTCTACATGAACTTCAGTGAGGCTTTTGATAAGGTCCTGCATGGAAGGTTGGTCAAGAACGTTTAGTTGCTTGGCATTCAAGATGAGGTAGTAAATTGGTTTAGGGTGACTTTTCAGGAGAAGTCAGAGAATAGTGGTAGATGGTTATCTCTCTCTGACTGGAGGTCTGTGACTCATGGAGTGCCGCAAGGATCCTTGCTGAGTCCATTGTTATTTGTCATCTATATCAACAATTTGAATGATAATGTCGTTAACTGGATCAGCAAGTTTGCAGATGACACCAAGATTGGGGGTGTACTAGACAGCAAGAAGGATTATGAAAGCATGCAGTGGAATCTGGACCAACTAGAAAAATGGGCTGAAAAAAAAACAGATGGAATCTAATGTAGAAAAGTTTGACATGTTGCCCTTTTGGAGGACCCACCAAAGAAGGTCTGAGGAGTGTGGTAGAACAAGGATATCTGGAAATACCATCCATAATTCATTGAAAGTGGCATCGCAGGGAGATGGGGTCATAAAAAAAGCTTTGGCACAAGGGCTTTCATAGATCAAAGTATTGAGTACAGGAGATGGGATGTTATGTTGAAGTTATATAAGATATTGGTGAGGCCTAATTTGGAGTATTGTGTGCAGTTTTGCTCACCTACCTATAGGAAAGATGTAAATAAAGTTGAAAGAGTACAGAGAAGAAGATTGAATAGGTGAGAACATTATTCCATAGAACATAGAAGATTGAGGGAAGATTTGATAGACATATGCAAAACTTTCAGGGGTATTGATAGGGTAAATGCAAGCAGACTTTTTCCACTGAGGTTGGCTGAGACTACAACTACAGGTCATGGCTAAGGGTGAAAAGTGAAATGTTTAAGGGAAACGTGAGGGGAAACTTCTTCACTCAGAGTGTGGTGAGAGTGTGTAATGAGCTGCCTGCATAAATGGTGAATGCAATTCAGATTTCAATGTTTAAGAGAAGTTTGGAAAGGTACACGGATGGGAGGGCTATGGAAGGCTATGCTCCAGATGCAAATCAATGTGTTTAGCAGTTTAAGTGGTTTGACATAGATTAGACAGGCCGAAAGGCCCGCTTCTTTGCTGTAGCTTTCTATACTCTATGACTCCATCACTCCAAAGTTTCTTTTCTGTATCTATTCAGCTTTTCAACAAAACTCACTCAAGTGTAATACCCTGAATGTTCCTGCACAACATCAGTTATACTGTATGGTCTTTCCTGCTCTCCTTGTTCTGTTGCTAATTACTTAATCCGTTCATATGTTCATATTTGTTTGTTTGCTTATTGACATTTGTGCATGTGACCACTCGGATTGCTCCTGACTGTTTGTGCTATTGTCTTGTCAATTGTTGATTGCTGTTGTGTTGTCTGTTATGGTATTGTCATATGTTTTATGCTTGGCAACAAACCACAATCAATTGTAGTATGTCTCACATACTGGCAAAAAGTAATTCTGATTCTGTTTATGATTAGTTAGCCTCTAACATCAATTTACACAGTACAAGGGGAAATTAGGAATAGACATTCAATATAGGTTTTGCTGATGAATAACTAAAAAATCGTCACTATGTTGTAATCTTTCTATGTTTACATAGTAATTTGGTGAAAACAAGTTTCACTGCATTACTAACACTTATTGGCACACTACAGATGCAAGTATATTCCTGAAATATTTTAAGAACTTAAGAAGACACTGCCAACCTAAACTTGCAGAACTTGCTGAAAAATCCAGTTTTTATTTTATAAATAAGGTAATTTATTACTTTCCAGACCTGAAGAAGAGTCTCATGCTGAAACATTGACTGTTTATTCCCCTGCATAGATGCTGCCTTACCTGCTGAGTTCTTCCAGCATTTAGTATTTGTTTCTCTGGATTTCCTGCATCTGCAAAATCTCTTGTTTATAGTTTACATTTCCTGCTTTTAATGATAAATGGCAGTACTGTGGTTGTTGTTTCATTCAGTGATAAAACTAGTTCCTCATATTAGTTTCTCCAAAGATGAATTATCTACCATTTGAAATCTAATCCTACAATGTCTATGCAGGTGGTGGTGGTGTGTGTATATAACCAAGTTATCACTGATTTAATATAAAAGTCTGTGAACTTTCCTGTTGAGTCCCTATCACACTTATATGAGAACAGGGGATTGCACAACCACCAACTTATTTTCAATTGTGTGGCTGGTTATCAGAGACGGTAATGTCATAGTAATTATTTGATCATCACTTTACTCTTCAAGAGATTGGCACTCATTCTATTTCAGCAAAAATAAGGAAATTGAGAATTAGATGCTGCTTACTCAGCGTAAATTTTGTGAAATCTCAACCTTTTCCACTTTCTCTACTTTCTCCACAAAAGTGACTGCCTCAACTCATGCATGGTCAGCAAAATTGTTCATCAGGCAAAACAACTGTACTGCTGGTAAGTGAAGTGAACTGAATTAAAGAAGGATTTGCAGGTTTTTGGAGATTGGACTTGGAGATTTCAATCCTTTGAGGGATTCAATATATATGTATATATATTATAAATCTTGTGAAAAACAAATCACTTTGTTAAATCTTAATGATGAATATTATGAAAATATTTTGCAGCTCATGTTCCTTTTATTAAAAAGCATGTTGCCTTATCTGTGTTTACAAAGCAAACACAGTATACACAACTGCAAACAATTTTACTCAATTTCCAGGATTATCAGATTATCATCGAATGGTGTAAGAATAATTTTCAGAGCTGTAACACTTCCTTTCTACAATCCTCAAACCTTTCTCGGAGATCAGATTCAGTATATGCTCTATTTTTCAATAGTTGAATAGTTCCCTTTAATATCAGAAGATGTATACAATATACAACCTGAAATTCTTGCACATCACAGACATCAACGCAAACAGAAGGGTACCCCAAAGAATGAATGACAGTAAAAAAGTAGAAAGGTAAAGCCCCCGCCCCCACTCCTGCTTCCCATGCACAAGCATGGCAGCAAAGCACTGACCCCTGCCTCTCCCACTTACTTCAGCAAAGAGCATTAGCACCTACCACCCATGAAGCAAGCAACAGTAAAGCCCCCAAGAAAGAGAGACCATTATCTGCAGTACAACAAAAACTAATAATTTACCTGACATATCGACATGCCACAGGATCTCTCCCTCCATAATAATGGACAGAGAGGAGTTGCACTGCGAGAGGGGAGATTAAACAAATCAAAAAGAAAACAACTCACTGATTACAATGTTAAAGTCTGCCGCATTGATTTCTTTTCCCCAAGTTCTCTGACATGATAATTGACTGCAAACTCTGCCCCACCATTGGGTGAAAGAGAGAGAGAAATAGCAATTCTTCCAATTTCTCCCGTGACACTACTTTTGGAAGGACATAATAAGGCATTCTTAACAAAAGAAAAAGCAGGGTTAAACATAGAATATAGAACAGTACAGTACAGGAACATGCCTGTCAGCCCAACATGATGTTCCAAACTGATTAAATTAGTAAACAATGACTAACTATAATAATCTCTTCTGCCTACACAATGACTATATCCTTCCATTTTCTACAAATTCATGTGCCAACCAAAACATATCCTAAAGCTCTCTAATGGTTCTGCCCCTACCAGCACTCCAGGCAATACACCATTCTGTGCAAAGAAAAACTAGGCCCTCACATCTCCTCTGAAATGACCACCTCTCACCCTAAATGCATGGCCCCTGGTGTTAGATACTTCAACCCTTTGAAAAAGATACTGTCATCTTATAATCTTATAAACCTCTATCAGATCTCCTCTTAGTCTCCACTTTTCCAGAGGAAACAACTCGTTTGTCCAAACACTCATTATAGCACATACCCTCTAATCCAGTCAACATCTGAGTAAACATCTTCTGCATCCTCTCCGAAGCCTTGACATCCTTCCTATAATGGGGCAACCAGAACTCTATGCAATACTCCAGGTGCAGCCTAACTAGAGTTTTATAAAGCTGCAACATAGTTTCCTGACTTTTGAACTCAGTGCTTTGACTAATAAAGACAAGTATGCCATATGCTTCTTAATCGCCTGTGTAGCTATTTTCAGGAAGCTATGAACTTGGACCCCAAGATCCCTCTGTTCATCATCAGCATTGAGGATCTTGCCTTAACAGTGTACATTTGATCTACCAAAGTGCAACATTCCATCTGCCATTTCTATGCCCATATCTATATGCAATTGATCTATATCCCATTGTATTCTTTGTCTGTCTACTTCGCTATTAATAGCACCACCAATCTTGGCATCATCTGCAAACTTACTAGCCCATCTATCGACATTTTCATCCAAGTCACTTATATAAATCACTAACAGCTGAGGGCTCAGTGCGGATCCCTGCAGACTGCTGCCTTCTGTCTTCTATGAGCAAGCCAGTTCTGAATTTAAACGGCCAATTTACCACAGATCCCATGTATCTTAATCTTCTGGGTTCTTCAGGCTCCCATGAGGGACCTGTCAAACACCTTACTAAGACTCATAGCTCTGGCTTCATCAATTATCCTTGTCACCTTGTCAAAAAAAACTCAGTCTGGTTAGTAAGACACAACTTGCCCCACACAATGCCGTGCTAGTATTTCTTAATTAGGCCATTGTTCTCCAAATGTTCATACATCCTATCCCTAAGAATTCTCTCCAGTAACTTCCCTACCACTGATATGAGATTCACCAGTCTATAGTTTCCAGTATTATCCTTTGTTACCTTCTTGAACAATGGAACAATGTTAGCTACTCGCCAGTCCTCTGGGTCCTCACCTGTGGCCAGAGGGGACCAAAGATATTGGACAAGACCGCTAGAATTCTATTCTCTTCCTCTCCTAATATCCTGGGGTATATTCCATTAGACCCTGGGGACTTATCCGCCTTAATGCTCTTTAACAGACCCAACACTACCTCCTCTTTTACTTCAAAATGTTCTAGCATATCAATACATTCTGCACTGATCCCCTTATGCTCCACTTCCTTCTCCTTGGTAAAGTACTCATTGAGGACCTCACACACACCCTCTGCCTCCCCATTAATATTGCTTCTGTTCATTGAAAGATTACTTGGAGCATGCTTAGAATACGGGAGGAGAAGATGGCGGCGCGCCTGCATGTGCGCAGCCCTCCAGTGAAAAATGATATTGTATCTGTTAAATAGGGGCCGTGGACAATTCTGATTTGATGGAGAATGGACATGAAAGCACAGAGAAACATCTGGAGAAATTTCTGAAACACCTGTTCGCTGCTGTTGTTACTGTGTGGTCGGGAATCTTTCGGAGGGTAGGCCTCACAATCCCCGGCCTTGCCTGCTTTTGGTGACCGAGAAGGAGGTCGAATCGTTCGGACAGAGATGGCGCTCAGTACTCGGTGTCGGAGAGCTGATCAGAGCTCGAAGTTTTCGGATGACTCAGAGTTGGATTGTGGTCAGCATGGCAGGGAGAGTTTTACACTGTTTGAAACTATATGTTATAATTATGTGGTTTTGTCAGTTTTTTCAGTTGGTTTGTCCTGTGTTTTGTGATTTCACAATGGAGGAAATAATGTATCATTTCTTAATGCATGCATTACTAAATGACAATAAAAGAGGACTACGTGTCTTCATAATCATCATAGTAGTTACTAATGAATATACAAACAAAATTGGAAAAGCAAGAATAATTTCAAATTCGTAGGTCAAAGGAAAATAGATCTACAAGCCATAGTGAAAATTGTGCATCCATTAAAACTGTCATTTAACAGAATGTCAGCTGAATTCAGTTTCTTTGCCTATTTCAACCTGAGTTTGTGGCTTGACTGCAGTCCGGGCATTTCCCCGGAGATTGTGATTGAAAAGCCGTGCATGAAACAGATCTCACCAATGAGGTAGCAACAAGGACAAGGGAGTCTCGTAGGGAGCGATCCTCCCGCCATCCACTAGGAATAGGGTTCCCCTTGTCCTCACCTACCACCCCATCAGCCTCCAGGTCCAACATATAATTCTCTGTAACTTCTGCCACCTCCAACGGGATCCCACCACTAAGCACATCTTTCCTTCCCCCCCCCACTTTCTGCAGAGATCGCTCCCTACGCAACACCCTTGTCCATTCGTCCCCCCCATCCCTCCCCACCGATCTCCCTCCTGGCACTTATCCTTGTAAGCAGAACAAGTGCTACACATGCCCTTACACATCCTCCCTTACCACCATTCAGGGTCCCAGATAGTCCTTCCAGGTGAGGCGACACTTCACCTGTGAGTCGGCTGGGGTGATATACTGCGTCCGGTGCTCCCAATATGGGCTTCTATATATTGGCGAGGCCTGACGCAGACTGGGAGATCGTTTCGCTGAAAACCTACGCTCTGTCTGCCAGAGAAAGCAGGATCTCCCAGTGGCCATACATTTTAATTCCACATCCCATTCCCATTCTGATATGTCTGTCCACGGCCTCCTCTACTGTAAAGATGAAGCCACACTCAGGTTGGAAGAACAACACCTTATATTCCGTCTGGGTAGCCTCCTACCTGATGGCATAAATGTTGACTTCTCAAGCTTCCACTAATGCCCCACCTCCCCCTCGTACCCCAACTGTTATTTATTTATATACACACATTCTTTTTCTCTCTCTCCTTTTTCTCCCTCTGTCCCTCTCACTATACCCCTTGCTCATCCTCTGGATTTTTGCCCCCCTCCACCTTATCTTCTCCCTCGGGCTCCTGTCCCATGATCCTCTCATATCCCTTTTGCCAATCAACTGTCCAGCTCTTGGCTCCATCCCTCCCCCTCCTGTCTTCTCCTATCATTTTGGATCTCCCCCTCCCCCTCCCACTTTCAAATCTCTTACTAGCTCTTCTTTCAGTTAGTCCTGACGAAGGGTCTCGGCCTGAAACATTGACTGTACCTCTTCACCAGCAACTTTTATGTGTGTTGCTTGAAATTCCAGCATCTACAGATTTCCTCATGTTTGCATTGCTAAATTATTTTCACCATTGTGGAAGAGTTTGTGGAAGCTTGCAGACCAGACTGAATTTTTCACTTAATGCGTCAAAACATCGTGCCAGGTATAGTTGATCAATCAATAGTTCGGATATTTATGGACTCAGGGTCAACCCTGGCCATGCTAATCTATGGATCTGTCTTTCTGTCACCCCAACCCTTTAGACCATCTGTGTTAATTTTTTTATCCCAACAAAGATATCTGAAAAGCATCACAGATAATAGCAAAATAATATAAATGTTAGAAAGAATTGGGGATTGTTAGGAATAACAAGAAGAATGACATAAAGTCAGGTTGGCTGCATTATATGAAATATTGTAAAGTATTGAATGAATGTCTGAACAGTTCAAAATGACCATTTAATTCCTTTGGAACCCTTCACATGTGGGGTCTGTATGTCTGTTGTTAAGTAATATATGTAGAGTTTCTGGATGAGATAAACACTGCAGGTCTGTTATTGTCTGTTGGTCACTTTGAGAGCTAGGTTAATGGATTCCTTCTTAATGTCTGATTGCATTCAGGCTTATCACTCATATGTCATGTTAATGTTATTTTGAGAGTCTGAGGTATGTTGTGTCCAAAACATTGGTGGACTAATGGATGAAGAGTGACAATTAAAGTGTCTAATTGATTTATGAAGGTATGCTGAACACTGTGTTGATGGATGCATATATTGCTTGATTGAAAGAAACCAGGGAAAACTAATGGTATGAGAACAAAAGATCAAAGAGTTTGTCTGTCTAGTGGTTGCTCTACACTTGTGAAACTCGTATTTAATGAGGCTTCCTTCCCAGTTTCATTGGACTTCAGGTGGGGGCGAATCATAATCGGTGGCTGTGACCAAGTGGTGGTTTCATGAATGAGTCAGAATTCAAAGTTCCCCTGACCACAGCAACAAAGAAATGGTGACTAAGGCTACGTTCACACTAGACCCGATAATTTTGAAACTGCCGGTTTCGCGTAAAAACGATAGGTGACCACACCAGGCGTTTTTAAAAATATCTTCGTCCATATTAGAACGGATATTTGGGCGAATCTCCTGCTATTGGGCATGCGCAGGACACACAGAAAACAAGCGAAGAGGAAACGGTATACTTGGTGCGCGTTTGCCCAGTTACAGACTAGAAAAACTTAAAAGGAATTGTTGTTGGCTCTCGTGCAGGAGGATTTAAAACTATTAAAAAAATACTGGAGTGTATGGAGGCAACCGACAGGGAGTTCACGGATAGTATGACCCGGCTGACGACAAACATTGAAAAACTGACTAACTCTGTTGCATTAATAAAGCACCTTGTTAAATGTATAAAACATGTCTGCATCAGTGTTATCTTGTATTTGCATGCAATATTACATTAGGCTGTTACACCTCTATTGTCAGAGAAGTACTGCATAAATAGGTGAACCACCTTCATACAAGCAAGGACAGAAAACGGCAAAGTGAGTATACTTATTTATTCAGTAAGCTATGGGTCAAAGTATTTGGTGAGTACATTTCTAACTCTCCTGGTTTCAGTCTCGTTGCCGTCTGTTCTGAAATTGTTAGGTTGTGTGGGGGTTGCGTTCAAGAAAACAATGAAATGCCGCGCTGTCGCCATCTGTTCCGGCACGTCATGACAACGTTTTTAAAAATATCCGTTTACCCCGTCCACACTACTCTACACAAACAGTGTTTTCAAATTTGCACACTCTGGAGGGTGTTATAGAAAACCTTCATTTTTAGGGGAGGAAAACACTGTTTCAGTGTGGATGGGGGTCAAAACGAAGAGAAAAAGCTTGTGTTATGGATTCATCTGGTCTAGTGTGGACGTAGCCTAAGAATTGTGAGCCCTGAAGTCTTTATGGATATTTTTGTGACACACTGCATAGTATCTTGTGTGGTTTATTTGTGCTTTCCATTTGATGATAATAAATTAGGCTTAAGTTACATTGTTGTCCTTGTATGCTCACCATCACTTCTCCTGCACACTCAAACAGTTTGAGTCTGATCAACTCAGCCCATTATAGTGACAGAAAGAACTTGAATTCATTCAATAACTTCCAAAGTTCAAATTAAATTTATTATCAAGATACATATATATTACCATATACAATCCTGAGACTCATTTTCTTGCAGGCAATCATAGTAGTACAAGAAACACACTTAGTGGCAACAAAAGACTGTACCCAACAGAACCGACAACCAATGTGCAAAAAAAAACCAACAAACCGTGCAAATACAAAAAGAAAGAGAAATAAATAGATAGATAGATATGGAGAACATGAGATGAAGTGTTCTTGAAAGTGAGTTGATTACTTGTAGGATCAGTTCAGTGGTAGGGTGAGTGAAGTTGGGTGAAGTTGTCCCCTCTGGTTCAAGAGCCTGCTGGTTGAAGGTAGTAATTCTTCCTGAACTTGTTGGTACAGGTCTTGAGACCCCTATACCTTCTTCCTGATGGTAGCAGTGAGAAGAGTGCATGTCCTGGAAGATGAGGGTCCTTGAGGATGGATGCTGCTTTTCTGCGACAACGCTTCATGTAGATGTGCTCAATGATGGGGATGGACTGGGCCATATCCATTACTTGTTGTAGACTTTTCAATACAAGGGCATTGGTGTTTCTATACCAGGCTGTGATGCAGCCAGTCAATATCCTCTCTCCACCACACATCTAAGAAGTTTATCAGAGTTTTAGATGACATGCTGAGTCTTTGCAAACTTGTAAGAAAGTAGAGGCACTGCCATGCTTTCTTCATAATGTGAATGTTAAATGTGCGTTAAGAACTATTTGTCTAAATTTAAAAGTGTATCATCAAACACAAAATGGGACCCACCACTCAAGCAGTGGGAAATAGCAGCTAAACCTTGCCACAAAGATTTGGCAGGGAAGTAGGCTGGTCCTTGAAGAGTAGGTTGTTACAGTATAACCTCCCTATAGTGACGGCACCCATAGATACCCATAGATTGGATAGGGCTTAAAATCTCCTTTTGAGCTCAGAGCTTTGCAGACAGTCAACCTAATACCATCACAATATTCTGCAATGACAAGCACCTCCAATATTGGGCAACTAGTTAATAGGACAGATCTACAGACCAAGAATATGACTAAATGAATTGCTGTCTTATAAGAATTTAGCAGTATGCAAATCATGCCGGGCATTAAACTCCCCAAGGAAGTAATCAATTTCCTTTGTTAAATAGATCAACATATTATGTCTGAATATCCAATTTTTTAGGAATTTAATAAAGTTGGCTTAATTCCACCACTTGAACTTGTGTTGCATACATGAAGAGGAAATCAAGACACATTCACACCTTGTATTCTCTAATTTCTTGAGCTTCTGTTTAGAATTATATTTATTTGCACAAATCTATAAATGTTTGTCCTTTTTAAAATAATTGCTGACAGACTAAGGGGTAGTTGGGCTGTGTGCACTAATTTAGAAAGGATCAGAAAGGTTAATCTATCTTGGATGAGTTAGCCAGCTCATTAAGAGTGATAGTCAATCCACTGGAATTGCCTTGAGCTAGGGATTAAAATTAACTCAGAACTCCTAATCCCTTTTGTCCCTCATATTTTTCTTAGTTCCTCACTTCAGTGGTGAATCCAGAAGAGGATTAAAAGGTCATTTGCATCCTCAGTTGACATCAAGCATATACTATCCTCACTTAAGATTCACCACAACAATATTGAAAATGAAAATGTTCTTGCTTATTTTAGACCAACTATAGGCTATAATAATGCAGAGCAGAGAGAGTCCATAGTGAGATAGATTATAGAAATATCAAGCTCATCACGTTAATGCTGAACCTCAACCAGCCATTTACACAAATCCCACATTCATCACAAATTTCCTTTCTGCTAGTTGTTCTACTAGCTGTCCCAACCCAACATATCCATTTCTAGATTCCTTTTTGAGTAAGTTCAGTGGATAATTACTGATCGCAGAGCTGCAACTATTTTAAAACATGGTTATTGCTTCAAGTGGAATAAATTATTTGACTATGTAGTTGCTACTTTGAAATAAAAATTAGCCAATACTTCTTCTGTCACTAGGTCCTGGGACAATAAAAGTGACGTACCGTGAATGAATGCTATCATCAATATAATGAATGAATTGATCATAAAATAGTACAGGAATGTACACCCAGCAGAAGCATAGTACTGTCTTGGTTACTTTCTTAAGTTCTTAAGTGCTAACTTCACTATAACAGAAAGGAATAGGAAGAAAGCTTCTAGTTTCCGTGTCTTGGCAGGAACCTACATCATTCTGTGGATATAGTCCATATCTCATTTTCAGACAAGAAAAAGGGCACAAAATCTGATCATAATACAGAGTCAAAATTTGATTGCTTGCATAATCAGAATCCAACTTGCTCACTTCCAGCTCCACCTTATTGCCTGCATGGCATGGCTGACAGCTTGACATACCTCAGTGGATGTGTCAAACCTTACACCTACAATGAGAATTATCAGTACTGGTATCCTCATTATTAGTCCAACAGTTCCTTGACATAAAACTGTTTTAAGATGGACAAGAGAATTAGTGAAGACCTTAACTTCCAAATTTCTGAAAGGAGAAAGGACTCTTACATGATGGAAAGTGTTGGGGCCGCTTCTTTTTACATTGTACATCAACGATTTGGATTATGGAATAGATGGCTTTGTGGCTAAGTTTGTTGATGATACAAAGATAGGTGGAGGAGCCGGTAGTGCTGAGGAAACAGAGAGTCTGCAGAGAGAATTGGATAGATTGGAAGAATGGGCAGAGAAGTGGCAAATGAAGTACAATGTTGGAAAGTTTATGGTTATGCACTTTGGCAGAAAAAATAAACGGGCAGACTATTATTTAAATGGGGAAAGAATTCAAAGTTCTGAGATGCAACGGGACTTGAGAGTCCTCGTACAGGATTCCCTTAAAGTTAATCTCCAGGTTGAGTCAGTAGTGAGGAAGGCGAATGCAATGTTGGCATTCATTTCTAGAGGAATAGAGTATAGGAGCAGGGATGTGATGTTGAGGCTCTATAAGGCGCTGGTGAGACCTCACTTGGAGTACTGTGGGCAGTTTTGGTCTCCTTATTTAAGAAAGGATGTGCTGACATTGGAGAGGGTACAGAGAAGATTCACTAGAATGATTCCAGGAATGAGAGGGTTAACATATGAGGAATGTTTGTCCACTCTTGGACTGTATTCCTTGGAGTTTAGAAGAATGAGGGGAGACCTCATAGAAACATTTTGAATGTTAAAAGGCATGGACAGTGTGGATGTGGCAAAGTTGTTTCCCATGATGGGGGAGTCTAGCACGAGAGGGCATGACTTCAGGATTGAAGGGCGCCCTTTCAGAACAGAAATGCGAAGAAATTTTTTTAGTCAGAGGGTGGTGGATCTATGGAATTTGTTGCCACGGGGCAGCAGTGGAGGCCAAGTCATTGGGTGTATTTAAGGCAGAGATTGATAGGTATCTGAGTAGCCAGGGCATCAAAGGTTATGGTGAGAAGGCGGGGCAGTGGGACTAAATAGGATAAAATGGATCAGCTCATGATAAAATGGCGGAGCAGACTCCATGGGCCGAATGGCCTACTTCTACTCCTTTGTCTTATGGTCTTATGGAAAGAGAAAAAAAGAAGTTAATCAGACAGTTTTGCAATTTTTTAAAAATTCTCTAAGTTGTAAGCAAAGTTTTGGGGATGGTTGAAGAGTTGTAAATTGAGAGTTTGATGCCATTAAAAAACAGAATCAGAATTAGACTTATTAACACTGACATATGACATGAAGCTTCATTGTCTTGTGCAGCAGTACTGTACACACCAAGTACACATTAAGTACACATTAAGAACATGGATATGGAGATTCATAGATTCCTTTCAACGATCTGAATTTCAATATAGTGTGGTAAAGATTAAAAAAACTGTTCTGGGCCCATTTCTGATAAAAGCTTGGATCTTTTGCTTCTTTTAAGATTGTTTCCTCAATCATATCCATCAATTGATTTTGAAATATTTCAAAGTTATTGATTTGTAAAGGTTTAATATTTGTGCTTGCTGAATGTCCCACCAGCACTGTGGCCTTGAACATAACAGAACTAACCGCAGGAGTTTTGATTACTATTATGGGAGTCCAAGCATTGGCGTGCAGTACTGTGGGAACACAACCTCTGGAACATAGAAGTTCGGTGAATACAGGAGTGGGACTCATGAATAGTGGTGACAAGTGATGACTAGTTCTGGTTTAGTGATTTAGACTGGTGCTAATATATTGATCCAGCATTCCATATCAGCAGAGAGAGGATATAAAATAAGCTTTCAAGGGCCTTGGGGTAAGTTCTTCGAGACCTCACAGATGGGTTGATCATGACTGCCACTGTGGATCAGCAGAATGGAAGGTGTACGGTAATGAGAGGGGCCTGTGCATACCTCGATAGGTATTTTAAAGCTTGTTCTGTTCTCTACTAATAAACATAGTTTTAAGCAGATAATTTGTGTTTTGTGTCTTTCTGCCCTTCCAAACCAGGTCCGAGAATTTTTTGTTTTAACATTATAGCTACATTTCTTAACAAGACTCAACAGTTGATCTCGGCAAATCTGTAAGTGAATGAAAGATCCGAAACTAAGCCACACACTTAATAATGTAAAGATTTAGATAATATCAGGACCATTATTTCAGGTATGGTATGATGCAAGGAAGGCCAATGAAGGCAAAGAGTGTAAATGTATTGGAATTATTGTAAAATAACATATCATAGAACATAAAACAGCAGAGTACAGTACAGGCTCTTCAGCCCATGATTTGTGCCAAACAAAAACCTGCTCTAAGATGAAGCCAACTCTTCCCTCCCACATATGCCTCCATTTTTCTTTCATCCATGTGTCTATCAAAGAGTCTCTTAAAAATCCTAATGTATCTGCTTCTACCAACATCCTTGCAATCAAGTTCCATATACCCATTACTCTTTATAAAATACCTACCTCTGATATCCACCACCCCCCCATACGTTCCTCCCATCAGTTGAAAATTATGCCTTCTTGCATTAGTCAGTTTTGCCCTGGGAATAAAATGTCTCTGCCTATCTACTCAATCTATGCCTCTTATCATCTTGTGTACCTCTATCAAGTCACCATGCATCCTCCTTTGTTCCAAAGAGAAAACTCCTACCTCTTTAACCTATCCTCATAAGACAGGCTCTCTAATCCAAGCAGCATCCTGTTAAGTCTGCTCTGCACACTCTCTACAGCTTCCAAATCCTTCACATAATAAGGCAGCCAGAACAGAACGTAATATTTCAAGTACGATGTAACTAGGGACTTATTGAACTGCAATATTACTTCATAGCTCTTGAACTCAATCAGCCAACAAATAGAGGTTAACACATCATATCGCTTCTTTAACCACCCTATCAACTTGCATGGCAAATTTGATGGATCCATGTCCATGGACCCCAAGATCCTTCTGTTCCACTACACTACTAAGAATCCTGATATTGATGTAATCTGACTTCAAATTCAACCTGCCAAAATGCATCACTTCAACTTTTTCTAGATTGAGCCCTGCTCTACATCCTATCAATGTCCATTTGAAAGCTACAACAACTTTCTACATTGTCCCCAACACTACCAACCTAAGTGCCATCTGCAAATTTACTAACATATTCATCCACTTCCTCATCCAAGTCATTTGTAAAAATCACCAAGAACAGGAGCCACAGAATAGATCCCTACAGAACACCACTGGTCACTGACCTCCAGGTAGAATATACTTCATCTACTACCTAAGATACAAAGGAAAGACTGGACAGATTAGGACTTTATTCCCTGGAGTGTATGAGAATGAGAGGAGATTTGATAGAAGTATACAAAATTATAAAGGCAGGATTAATGCAAGCAGGCTTTTTCCTCTGATGTTGAGTGAGACTAAAAGTAGTGGTCATAAGTTAAAGATGAAAGGTAAAAATATTTAAGGGGAATCTGAGGGGGATTGTTTTCATTCAGAGGGTAGTGCGAGTTTGGAATGAGTTGCCAGCAGAAGTTTTGGGTGCAGTTCAAACGAAAATTCTCGGAAAAGTTTGGATAAGTACATGGATGGGAGGTGTATAAAGGACTAAGATTCAGGTGCAGGTTGATGGAGCAGGGCAGCAAAATAGTTTGCCATGGACTAGATAGAGCAAGGGGCTTGTTTCTGCACTATGGCCAAATGCTTTCACTATATGCTTTCTGTGGGTAAAACAATTCCAAATCCATGCAGCCAAGTTTCTTGGATCCCAGGTTTCCTGAGTTTCTGAATGAGCCTACTATGGGAAATCTTGTTCAACATCTTACTAAAACCCATATACACCACATCCACTGCTCTGCACTTATCAATTTATTTTGTCACTTGCTCAAAGAATTCAATCAGACTTGGATGGTACAACCAACCCCTCAGAAAGCCATACTGGCTAACTTTAATCAGCCTATGCTTCTCAAAATTCTCATTAGTCCTGTCTCTAAGAATCCTGTCTAGTCATTTACCCACCACTGAAGTAAGACTCAATGCTCTATCATTCCCGGGATTACCTCCATTATCTTTCATGAACAAAGAAAGAACATTTGTCACCCTCCTTCTGCTTCTCCTGTAGCCAGTGACTGTGCAAAGATCTTTACCAAACATGCAGCAATCTCTTCCCTCAAATGGAACCCGGGGACTTATGTATCCTAATTTAATTTTTTAAACTCCAGCATATCCTTTTTCTTAATGTTGACATTTTCTAGTACATTAACCTATTCTATGCTGTCCTGACATTTGTCAAGGTCCCTCTCACATGTAAATTCTGAAACAAAGCATTGATTATGAATCTCCACTAGCTCCCCTCATTCCAGATAAATGTTTCCTCTTTAATCCCTGATCAGTCCCACCTTCTCGCTAATCATCGTCTTTTTCTTCACGTATGTATAGAACGCCTTTGGGTTTTCCTTAATCCTACATGCCAAGGCCTTCTCGAGTCCCCATCTAGCTCTCCTAAGTCACTTACTAAGCTCTTTCCTGTCTACTTTATAATTCGCCAGAGCCCTGAATGATCATTTCTTTCTAAATCTTAAGTACTCTTCATTCTTCCTCTTGACTAGATATTCACCATCTCTTGTCAACTATGATTTCTTTTCCATATCATCCTTTCCTTACCTCAATGGGCCAACCTTATCCAGAGCCCCATGCAAGTTCTCCCTAAATAACCTCCAGATTTCCATTGTGCATTTCCCTGAGTATATCTGTTCCCAAATTATGCTCCCAAGTTTCTGCCAAATAATGTCATAATTCCCACTCTCCCATTTAAGTATTTCCCATGTCCTCAGCTCCAAGGCTATGGAAAAAAAATAGAAAATATAGAGAAATAAATTGAGAAGACCAGAAGATAAGATTCAAAATTGTCTGTAACCTCATTCAACCAAATCATAAGGAAAAAGACAGATGATGCTGGAAATATATAAATAAAAGCTCAAATATACACGCTGGACACTCCACAGATCAGGCAGCATCTGTGGAAAGAGAAAGATAAATAAAGTGAATGGAGGTACAGTTTTGAGTACATTTTGTGCTAGTTTGTTAAATACAAGTAAAAGATGGGTGGAAGGTAAGGGGGTGGAGATATATCTCTACCAAAGAAGGTGACAGCACTCCTTCTCTCAACTAGCCTGCAGGTCACCCTTGCAGCAACTGCTTAGCTCCCTGATCAGGGTAATGTGGAGCCATGGGGAAAGTAGTAAATGGTCGTATGAGAAGCTGGTGCATGCCACAAGTCATGGTTATGTGACCACTGATGTCAGGCAGGCAATCTCTGAAGAGTATTGATCACGGCTGGGGTCACTCATCTTGTAAAGACACTGCCCAGAAGAAGGCAATTGCAAACTATTTCTGTAGAAAAATTTGCCAAGGGCAATCATGATCACGGAGAGGCCATGATCACATACATCATTCAACACTCACATAATGAATGAAATACAAGAATCCACACCAGAATCAGGATCAGTTTTATTATCATTGCCCAATAATATGAAATGTGTTGCTTTTTGGCAACAGTGGAGTGCAATGTCCTAAAACGTTATAACTTACAAAAGTAGTGCTGACATATAAGAATAACAAAGTAGTGTTCATGTACTGCTCAGAAATCTGATGGCAGATGGGAAGAAGATCTTCCTAAATTGTTGAATGTAGATCAACAATGCACCTTGTTGAATATACCTTGAACCACTGCTTCTTAAAGATGTCCTCTATGGCAGGAAGGCATGTGCCCATGATGGATCTGGGGGGATCTATAGTCCTCTGCAGCTTCTTGCAATTATGTGCAATGGAGACTCCACACTAGGATCTGACACAACCAGTCAGAATGCTCTCCACCAAACATCTATTAAAATTGTAAAAGACTTTGGTGACAATCTCCTCAAACTGATGATGAGGTACAGCTGTTAGCATGCCTTCTTCATGACTGCACCAGTATGTTGGGTCAAGAATAGGTCTTCTCAGATGTTGCCACCCAGCAACTTGAAGCTGCTCACCCTTTACAATACTGGACCTTCAATGACGACAAGTGTGTGTCTCTTTCTTGAAGTCCACAATCAGTTCCTTAGTCTTACTGATGTTAAGTGCGACCTCACTCCTGTTAAAGCCTTCATTTCTATCTGAGATTCTACATGCAACAGTGGTATCATCAGCAAATTTATAGATGGCATTTGAGTTATACTTTGCTACACACTAGTGTTGATAGCCAGTGAGAAGGAGGTTTTATTATTCATCGGCACTAACTGCAGTACACAGATGAGCAAGACAAGGATCTAGTTGTTGCGGGAGGAATGGAGGCCAAATGTTGAAGCTTGGTTAATGGTACTGTGTGAATGATGGCATTGAACACTAAGCTGTAATTGATAATCAGTAATCTGATGTGTGCCTTGCGGTTATCTAAGAGCTCCAAAGCCAAGTAGAGAGCCAGTGAGATTGCATCTGCTGTAGATATCTTGTGGCAGTAGGTGAATTGAAATGAGTCCAGGCCCTTGCTCAGGAAGGAATTAATTCTAGACATAGACAACATCTCAAAGCACACTGGAATGATAGCTGACTTTTTGAAGCTGGTGTGAACCTTAGATTGCTCATGAAAAGTTGAAGATATCTTTGAACACTCAGGCCAGTAGTGGCAATGAATTTCATTACCCAGTCAGGCACACTATTGGGTTCACTCTTTTGAAGGATATTTTGACATCATTCTCTGAGCCAGAGGTCACAGCATCACTGGATGCCATAGGGATTCACTTAAGTGTAATGTTATTTTCCCTTATATAAAAGGTATTGATCTCACTGATGAGTGAAACATCACTACAATTCATGCTCTTCAGTTTCACCTTAAAGGCCATAGATGTCGTGCCTCTGATTGTGTTTCTAGCTTCTCTCGGATTTGCCTTTATGCCCTCACACTGACTTTCCATAGGTCATACCTGGACTAGTTGTAGGATTCTGGATCACTGGTCTTGAATATTGTAGATCTAGCCTTCAGTAAACTGCAATTCTCCTGGTTTGTGAAGACTTGGTATGTTCTCTGTTGTTGGGCAAACAAAGTCACCAGGGAGAAGTCATGGTAGACATGAAACAATCTCTTTATTTAACAAAAATCACAAATAATCTGACAGCATTTTTAGTTGTAAGTGAGAGGAAGTGAGAGAGAGGCCTGCTTGACCCAACACTTCACAACATTTTAGGTGCTAAAGATCAGCAAAAAATTCAGGACAACTCAAACAAATCCATATTTACAATGCTTCATTTGAACTACAAATAACAGTTTCAAATGCCTGGATCTTCCCACCATCACACCCAAAGTAAGTGTTAATTATTGTCATATCCATGAAATGTTATGTTGATTTGGTTCATGCAGCTTGTTTCCTGGTCTGTCTGGTCTGAATTTTATTGTTTTGAGCTGTATTTAAAATTTAATCTTCAACACATATTCAAATCTGAAGGGTTAAGTCAGTTAAGTTAATTGCTGGATGTGCTAACCCCCAAAATCACTCTACCAGTCTCTCCTCTTGCCACTGTTGCACAAAAATAAAATTGTACCGAAAAAGCCAATCTTGAGGAGGACCTACTCAAATACAGCAGCAAAAATGTCCTACCTCAGAACTTTCCCAATTCCTTTTTGTGCATATACATCTACTCTACCATCTCCAATTGCTACCTACAAAATGCCAAGCAGACAGATCATCCCAGGAATTTGGAAATGCAGTTTTGTTCATATACCTGTTGGCTCTTCCAGCCAGGTACAGGTATTCACTATTACCAGTGTTTTGAAAACAAACTCTGCCATCGTCATCAAGGATGACGCCTGAGCATGTCAAGTCAGTGGGATTTATACATCCCATTCTCCACCCACCGTCCTCCATCTCCCCAATTGGTTAGTCCTCATCCAATTAGGAACAAGATATTAAGTTGTCAGAATTTGTAGTCATTTGGTGAAAACATGCTGCAATGCTGGTAATGATTTTGTTTCAGGTGTTCATACCAAATCAAGCTAGAATATCAAAACTAAACACAAGAGATTCAGCAGATGCTGGAAATCCAGAGCAACACGCACAATATTGCTGGAGTAGGCCCCACAGCGTCTATGGAAATGAATAAACAGTCAATGTTTCAGGCTGAAATCCTTCAATAGGATTGGAAAAGAAGGGGGAAGAAATCCAAATAAGAAGATGGGAGAGGGAGAGGGGTAGAAGTAGAAGTGGAACATGTTAGGTGAAGCCAGGTAGGGGGGAAGATGTGGGTGGGGAAGGATGAATTTGGGCCTTGGTTGAGATTCTAAATTGGAGAAAGGTCAATACTGATGGTATCAGAAAGGACCTGTCAAGTGTGGATTAGTTATTTTTTACTACCTCTTCCTTCAGTTAGTCCTGATGAAGGATCTCGGCCCAAAATGGCGACTGTACCTCTTCCTAGAGATGCTGCCTGGCCTGCTGCGTTCACCAGCAACTTTGATGTTTGTTGCTTGAATTTCCAGCATCTGCAGAATTCCTCGTGTTTGCATTTTTAAATTCACTACTGCAAAGCCTCTTCCGGTGATGCCTACACTGAAGAAGTTTAAATCTTCTCTTCCACGGGAGTTCAGTGAAACCATCTCTCACTGCTCCCCATCTGTAATTTCTTCGGCTCTTCAACTTTACGACCACATTTTGACTCAGACTCACTATCACAGCCATATATCCTTTCTTGGAACTTGCCTCCGTCGCCAGTTGGCTTTAGGATTCGTTTCCGAGCCTCTCAATTTGGACCTTCTGAGGATCCCAGGTACTCACATTTTATTGACTTTGCCTCTCGTCGCTTCTCCCGTCAGGCTCTGAAGGCAAACCTCTCTGCCATGAGGAGGTATTTGGTGTCCCTACCCCAGACCCTTCCACACCTTCGGGACACTTTCTTCGCCGTCTATAATGGTTCTACCCGTTATTTCATCCTCCGTCGGATTCACGCCTGCGATCGCCGTTTTTTTGACTTTGTCATGTTAGGCAAAGATCGCAGGATCTTACACCTGCAGACTCCAGAGCCTGCTGGCCCTGATGCTAGCAGGCATGAACTTCAGATTGCGGCTCTAGCCATTGATCTCGGCAGCTCCAACACCTCAGGGCATATTGAAAACCCGGACTCCAGCAACGACCATGGACACATTCAAAGCGATTGTGCAACCACCAACTGCGACTCCAGCCTTGAACTCCAGGCCGGGTCTTTATGTGCTGCTGTTGTGACTCCCGTCTCCCCTTCCCCCACCACCACTCTGCAAACCCGTCTCCCTCAGATCCCACCGTCAGCTCCTGGGCCCTCAGTGGCTCCATCTTCCTCTCACCCCAACCCTCCCCTCTCCATTGACACCCCCAGCCTCCCCCCTCCCCGCTCTGATCCCAGCTCTTATCCGTGCTGGGTCTTTACCATCCCCTCCGACCTTCAACTGTCTGAGGCAGAACACTCTGCCCTCAGTAGGGGCCTCACCTTTGTCCCCCTTCGCCCACACCTCAGCAAGTTCCGTGTTCGCCATGATGCGGAACTCTTCTTCCGCTGTCTCCGTCTCCGAGCCTACTTCTTCAGCAAGGACTCTTCCACCCCCACCGATGACCCCTTCTCCCGTCTTCAACCCTCCTCCTCTTCATGGACACCCCGCTCTGGTTTTCTGCCTGCTCTGGATCTCTTTATTGCTAACTGCCGATGGGACATCAACCGTCTCGACTTCACCACACCTTGTTCCCATTCCAACCTTACTCCCTCCGAGCGCTCTGCTCTCCACTCCCTCTGCACTAATCCTAACCTTAATATTAAACCTGCTGATAAGGTGGGTGCTGTTGTAGTCTGGCGTACTGACCTCTACCTTGCCGAGGCACAGCGACAACTCGCGGATACCTCCTCTTATTTACCCCTCGATCGTGACCCCGCTAAGGAGCACCAGGCCACTGTCTCCCACACCATCACCGACATTATCCGCTCAGGGGATCTCCCATCCACTGCCACCAACCTCATAGTTCCCACACCTCCCACTTCCCGTTTCTACCTCCTACCCAAGATCCACAAACCTGCCTGTCCTGGCCGACCTATTGTCTCAGCTTGCTCCTGCCCCACCGAACTCATTTCTGCATACCTCGACACGGTTTTATCCCCCCTTGTTCAATCCCTTCCGACCTATGTTCGTGACACTTCTCATGCACTTAAACTTTTCGATGATTTTAAGTTTCCTGGCCCCCACCACTTTATTTTCACCATGGATGTCCAGTCCCTATATACGTCCATCCCCCATCAGGAAGGTCTCAAAGCTCTCCACTTCTTTTTGGTTTCCAGACCTAATCTGTTCTCCTCTACCACCACTCTGCTCCGTCTAGCGGAATTAGTCCTTACTCTTAATAATTTCTCCTTTGACTCCTCCCACTTCCTCCAAACTAAAGGTGTAGCTATGGGCACCCGTATGGGTCCTAGCTGTGCCTGCCTTTTTGTTGGCTTTGTGGAACAATCTATACTCCAAACCTATTCTGGTATCTGTCCCCCACTTTTCCTTCGCTACATCGACGACTGCATTGGCACTGCTTTCTGCATGCATGCTGATCTCGTTGACTTCATTAACTTTTACTCCAACTTTCACCCTGCCCTCAAGTTTACCTGGTCCATTTCCGACAACTCCCTCCCCTTTCTAGATCTTTCTGTCTCTATCTCTGGTGACAGCTTATCCACTGATGTCTACTATAAGTCTGGGTAGCCTCCAACCTGATGGCATGAACATCGACTTCTCCAACTTCTGCCAATGCTCCACCTCCCCCTCGTACCCCATCTGTTATTTATCTTTATACACACATTCTTTCTCTCACTTTCCTATTTTCTCCCTCTGTCCCTCTGAGTATACCCCTTGCCCATCCTCTGGGTTTCTTCCTCCCCCTTGTGTTTCTCCCCGGATCTCCTGTCCCATGATCCTCTCATATCCCTTTTGCCAATCACCTGTCCAGCTCTTGGCTCCATCCCTCCCCCTCCTGTCTTCTCCTATCATTTTGGATCTCCCCCTCCACCTCCCACTTTCAAATCTCTTACTAACTCTTCCTTCAG